>NC_047122.1:7773225-8073225 GCF_902500255.1 Thalassophryne amazonica
AAGCCACTGTTCTGAACATAGGTGTGCTGTAGTGTGCAGAAATGGCGAAAGAAAAAAACAAAAAGAACGAGGGTTTCTGGACCCCATGGACAGTCCTTGTTATGCTACTTTTCTTTTTGGACTGGGCTTATTATTAAAAGCCATAAGCACGGGACATGATAATAAGGATCACCTCCGCAGATTGCAGAGACCAAAAAGAAGTAACGAAGACCCCAGTCCAATGATAAATGCCACAGTACATAGCTGTGATAGGAACAATGTGTACCGATTTGGTGTACAAGCCTGCATTCCTAGAAATGCTTCTGTGGTCATCTCTGTACCATATAGTGCTCTTACCCATGGAATATGGGATGGTGACAGAGGGACTAATTACGGAAATAGTTTCTCATGGTATATGACCAATGATCAACAAGATAAGAGATGGGAAACGTTGGTAGCCGATGAATGGAGTAGATGGACACCAAGATGGGCACAAACCGAGTGGGCTAAGTAGCAGAGTCAAATTCTCAAAATGTATCAAACAGACGATAAGCTGTTTATAGTGGTGAATACCACAGAAAAAGGAACCATATTCCCACCTGATATAGAGGGAGACTGTTGGTTGTTCCTCCTTTGGGTATACAAACCAGGAAAAGATCCGTATTTCCATTTTTTCCAATGTGAAACAGATAGAGTACAGCAACCAATATTGACAGAATTAAGTACGTCAAAGTGGGTGTCCATACAAGCAAAGGGGGTGCCCATACAAGCAAAGGGGATGTCCGTACAAGGCACAAAAGACATGAAGGCAGATGACTGGTTCCTAGTAACTACAGGAATTAGTGGACAAAATAACAATTGGCTTTTAATGGCAGAACAAGCAGGCCTAGCTGCAAAGAAGGACTGTGTCGTATGTATGGGACCCAGACCTATATTACAGGTAATACCGGCAGCATTACCCAAAGACTGTCTGCTGACTGTTATGACACAGACATACATTGCAGCAAACAACAATTGTTCTAAGTGGGACAAGATCTATCCATTGACCAAATTGACTAAGACCAAACCTTTATTTTCAAGCAAAGTTGGGCATGCTAACCATACATGTGTACACTTGACAGGGACAAGTAAGACTTTGGGTAGCTTAAACCACACTGCCTGGTGTAAGAATGTGGTCCATAGTACTCCCACATTCAAACCTGTCGGTAGGAGTGACGTATGGTGGTGGTGTGGTGATAACAGAATCTTTGACAGACTGCCACGAAATGTGTCAGGTTATTGTGCATTAATATCATTATTGTTACCAGTTAAAGCTATACCCATGACCCCTGAAGACGTTACGACATATGCAGCCTCTCTTATTCCTGAAGATTGGCAGAAAGGCATAGCCAGACATAGAGTAAAAAGAGATTGGAAAGGAGTGGGAAATCCAACATATATTGATGCAATAGGAGTCCCCAGAGGAGTGCCTGACGAGTATAAACTGGTTGATCAAATAGCAGCTGGATTCGAATCTTCCATCTGTTGGTGGTGTTCAATTAATAAAAACGTGGACAGAATAAACTACATCCACTACAATGTACAGAAATTAGGAAATTGGACTGAGGAAGGATTTAAGGCTGTCCATTCACAGTTAGAAGCCACGTCCCTTATGGCCTTCCAGAACCGTATTGCTCTGGATATGTTGTTGGCAGAGAAAGGAGGTGTTTGTGCCATGTTCGGAGAACAATGCTGCACATTCATTCCCAACAACACGGCTGCAGACGGCAGTCTCACTCAAGCCATCGACGGGCTGAGGACGTTGAACAGGAAGATGAAAGAGCACAGTGGAGTAAACACCGAAGGCTGGGATTGGTGGCTGGAAGGGATGGGAAAATGGAGGTCTTTGATTTCTTCACTATTAGTGTCTATAGCAGTATTTGCTGCAATTCTAACATTGTGTGGATGTTGTTGTATTCCATGTCTCCGAGGCCTTGTAAATAGAATGATAACCACAGCAATAAGTCCAGGACCAGGAGGGGGACCAGCATCATATCCACTCCTGGGGCAAGACGACACCGAGGAGGACGATGACTCCCATGACCTGTACCCAGACCAATGGAAGTATGATGACCCAGACACCGATGATGGTGACAATGATGACATCACCTCTGGGGTGTAAGCCTATAGAACATACCATGATGAACCTCTTAGTGAAAATCTCAAAAAGAAGTGCTAAGTTGGGTGATGCCTACTGTATGTTTAACAGGCGATAAACAGGAGGGGAATGTTAAAGATTTTGTATATATGTTATCACTGTTAAACATTTGTACCTTTGTCTTCTTTCTCATGAGAACGGTGTTGTGCTGTTTTGCACCTAACCCTGAGAATGTACGTGTTATTCAACCTTGTTTTAGCATGCTGGGGTCAATCTGAACTGGGAATGAAGAGCTGGATGTACTTATTATTATTATACAACTTTTTTTTTGTAGCCGCTAACGACTGGGAGTGAAGCATGACGGGGTCAGGCTGAACTGGGAGTAAAAGAACTGAAGGTTGTTTTGACTGTTGTGATGTGATGCTCAGTGTGAAGACCAGGACACTCCAGGCAGATGCACAACAGCTGATAACTGCAACAGACGAACAGGATGTGCTGACCTTCGACGATAAGAGCAAAAGAAAGAAACTGTTTTTCCTTACAGCTGCGCTTATTGACGTATGTGTTTATGTTACGGGAAGAAACTTGTCTTGCGTCGCCCCCCCCCCCCCCCTTAGGACAAGTTTTTTTTATGTGATGAGGGCTTCTCTAATAAAAAGAGCGGGAGAGCAGGCCAGACTTTAGTGTAGCCTTGGTGTACAGCCTGACTGCACTCCGCGCGAGATAAATTTGACTTTCTGTCTCACTGGTGTTTCTTGACTCTGTTTGTCTTATCAAGGGTTTAAGAATGTTTGGAGGAGAAAATACCCAACAGTAGCTTTTCAGTCGAGTGAGTATCCGAGAAATTGTCGAAGAGCTGAGCATGTAACAACATGTCCTGTGAGACCAACACGGAGGAGCTTTTGTTCCGCGCCATTAGCGACTCCATGGCGAATTCCTCTGCTCATGTTTTCATGACAAAATCTCCTTTAACAGTGGAATGTGACGGAAAAGTGCTATGTCCACCTTTTCTGCCATTTCTCTGATAGTCAGACGACGTCCCGGATCAACACAGCATTCAGTTTGGAAATGATCTGGTCGTTTCAGCCTGTCGATCGCTGCTCGGAGCGCGGCGCGCCCTCCGCCATTGTGCGCCATCTTTAAACCGGCTGTACCACTCCTTAATGTGTGTGATGCCCATAAAATCGTCCCTGAAAGCCATCTGATTTTTCCGAATGGTGTCCACCTGGCTGTCAATCACAGTTTCTGGAAAAATTTGATGCAGCGCTGCTCCAGCCATTCAGACATTTTCCTCACAATGAAAATTCGACAAGGGGGGAGGACCAGTGCTCACTCAAAGCATGCTCACAGGCGAATGACGCAACCGACAGGTGTGAAAAAACTCACGCATGCACAGGAAGGTTCAAGCTTGGCTGATGCAGTCACACGTGATTCAAATCCATAAGGTTATTGCAAAAAATAAAAAGGTCCGATACTTTTCTAACAGACCTCGTATGAACCTTGTGGTAGACGTACAGTCATGAGTGCGTCATGAGTGTGAGTCATGAGTACAGTCATGAGTGTAGTGCGCTCTTATCATGTCCACACCTGCTGGCCTGGCATGTCCAGCCGGTCCTGCGTGTCCAGTCAGCGGAGTGCCGAAGGACAGACACCACATCATGTGGACCATAGCTCACATGTAAGTGACGTGACATTCCGATCACCAGCTGAGTGTATGCATGATCTGACGGTCCATTTCACCTGGCACGACCTGTCAAGGTTTGCGCTGTGTGGCCGCTGCACCCTGTCGTAAAGGCGATATATGTTTTATGTATTTCCACATGAGGACAGCAGGCACACACAAGCGCCTCACAGTAGACAGTTGTAAGGTCATGTCTTTCAAAACACGGAACGTGTTCTCCAGCTGTGACGTTCAGGTCCAGAGATCTCAGCAGCAGCTGCTCGTGTGGACACACCAATTTGTTTGTTCAGCCCACAGAACAAAGTGTCACTCACCTTTTCTTTGCTCTGTGATTATTTATTTTACTTACTTGTTATGAAATTGTGTATGTAGTTATTGTAGTAATTATTTATATACCTGTCCTGGCTGTGGTCTCTGTGTTTGTAATGACTGTCATTTCCAGATGTCAGTGTGTGGCTGGGAGTTGAGAGGCGCCTTGCTGTGCTGTGCACTCAAATGTGGCTGGCCAGTCCCCACGTGATCATGTCAGTACATACATACCAGCATTTCATACAAGTGTGCCCCCCCACACATGTTACATGTGTTGCTCTGGCATGCCACATGTGTGTTACTAGGTTATGCCACACACGTGTGGCACTGAGCCACTTTTCACAGACAGCTCGAATGTGGTCGCCTGCTGTCTACTATCATATCAGGAGCGTGAATAGCCCCGCCTTTTCAATGTGCCCGGCGAGTGGTGTTAGATGTTTGTGTGTGGCACCTAGAATTTGGCCGACACCTGCCGAGAGAGGGGTTGAATGGGCACTCGAAGGGCATTCGCTGTCTTTCAACCACTTGTGTGCATGAATGGTTGTAGTGACAGCTGTACGAGGCGTTTGAGGCAGCTCAGATTTTTCACGAGTGGCATGCAATTCCTCCATTGTGCACCAGTCGGTTCAGTTGTGTTATGTGTGAAGGGGCCCTAAAGTATTCACAGTGCTGCACTGTTTCCACATTTTCTTATTTTACAGCTTTATTCTAAAATGGATGAAATTCTTCTTTCCCCTCAAAATTCTACACACAATACCCCATAATGACAATGTGAAAAAAGTTTTTTGAGTTTTTGCAAATGCATTAAAAATAAAAATAAAAAAAGAAATCTTAAGCTGTCAGTACTAAGAAAAGTACTGTCAGCCTTTGCCATGAAGCTCAAAAGGAATTGTCTGTAGACCTCAGAGACAGGATTGTCTTGAGGCACAAATCTGGGGAAGGGTACAGAAACATTTCTGCTGCTTTTAAGGTCCCAATGAGCACAGTGGCCTTCATCATCTGTAAATGGAAGAAGTTCGGGCTGATCCATCCATCCAGTTCCTTGTAGAGATTCTTGCCTCTGTGGTGGGGTGGAGCATAATTACGTGTGGAATCAGGAGCTTCTAGCAATCAAGGTAGCCCTGAAGGATTAGAGAGAATTGTTGGTGTGAGCCTGTCAGCCATTTCTGGTTTAGAGCAATCATGAAAATTTGCACTATGCCAAGCTGGCCCACAGACTCAGCTCTCATCGGGTGAGGTAGACGTTATTTCTTTAATGATTTAACTTCTCTTTCTATCATCCAGGCAGTCACAAAAACAAAGCCAATGCTCACTCTTGCCAATTTGCTTCCAGTGACCCTCCCTCAAGTGCTTTTTCTCTTCAGCCCCTCATATGCATCTTTGATGCGGTGGCAGGCAAGACAAGACAAGACATTCAACAAATGCTAAGAAATGGTATGGACAACTTCAGGGCTGTCAGAAGTAATATGACAAGAATTCTTCCAGGCATGACTATGGGAACTAGATTGTGATATGTACAGATTGTGATATTCACAGCAAGAAGGCCATGAGATCGAGTCCCACCTGTGGCCTTTCTGTGTGGAGTTTGCATTTTCTTCCCATGTTTGTGTGGGTTCTCTCCAGGTTCCTCCCACAACCAAAACATGTAGGTTATGGGGACAGGAAACTTAAAATTTTCTGTGTGGATTAGCTCCAGCTCCCCGTGACCCTGAATTGCAGTAAGCGGTTGAAGATGAATGAGAGAGTTGTTCTTATATATGCATTTGCTAAAAAAAAGTACATATATATGAGTTCTGTTAGAAAAGTATCCGACCTTATTATTTTTTTTCAAAAACCATATGGATTTGAATCACGTGTGATTGCGTCAGCCAAGCTTGAACCCTCATGCGCATGCGTGCGTTTTTTCATGCCTGTCGGTTGCTTCATTCGCCTGTGAGCAGGCTTTGAGTGAGGTGTGGTCTACCTCTCTCGTCTATTTTTTATTGCGAATAAATGTCTGAACGATTTGGACCTTTGCTGCATCAATTTTTTTTCCAGAAACTGTAAGAGACCTCCAGGTAGACACCGTTCGAAAAATTAATATGGCTTTCAGGGACGATTTTATGGGGATTAAACAGATTACGGGGTGTTACTGCCTCTTTAAGGACGGCCCACAACTGCTGAGAGCGCAGCGCGCTCCCAGCACCGATGGACAGGCTGACACCCCGCACAAACAACCAGATCATTTCCAACGTGAACACTTTGTTGATCCGGGACCTCGTGTTATGGATTGGGGGGTGTTTGGCTGGCCCTGTTTTTCTCTGTCTCCCCAGGTGGTTGTGGGGGGGGTTATTGTCATGGAGTGGGGGGTGTGTGGCTGGGCCTGCTTTCTCTGTGTCCCCCCAGGTGGTTTGCATTTGGTCCTGAGTTGAGAAGAGGTGAAGTGTGCAGAGGATCAGAGAACCTTACTCATTGCCAGCACCTGCTGCCTATCTACACGTGCAGATTAACAGGAGAACAGCTGGAGTGCATTCCCCGATGAGGCCTGCTGGATTTAAGCCCTGAAGATACAAGGCTTCTTTGCCAGAGGATTACCTTTGTGCCATCCGTGTGAGGCTGACTTGGAGAGATCAGCTTCGTTACAATAGACGCTGAGGACCGCTCCAGGTTTGACGCACGTGTCTGTGAGAGAGGAGAAGTGAGGTTCTCAAGCTGTACTGCGCACTTCCTGAGGTACCTTAATGTTTATGGTTTCTAATAATTAACGGCTGTAATTGAGCGTGTTACGTTAATTGTTTGGTTTGCTCCTCACCGCCGTTCATGGAACGTGTTGGTTGTCACTTGCGGTGAGCAGCTACCTTTAACGTAAGCCTGGAAGTGTTTGCTGAGTATATGCTTGTGTGAACTTCCCTCTGAGTTGAAGGTTTGGGCTGACTAACCTCGTTCTCCTCTTCACAGACTCGGTGGTCCGTGCAGCCGCCTGGGGGGGTGTCAGCAGGGTTCCTGAGTCCAGAACATTTGTGGCTCCGGTCCATTTGCGTGCGCCGTCCTCCCGCGCCAGACCGCTGCTCCCTTTTGCACATTATTACACAGTTGGTTAATAAATCTGTTTTCTTTGAACCGCTCTCTGTTCTTTTAACGCTGGGTCCGGTCAGACGCTGGTTCGGGTCCTCCGGGCCACGTCGGCACACACAACAGAATCCTCTGGCCAAACATCACGGACCCAGCGGCAGCAGAGTCGGTACCGTGCCGGGAAGGCAGCAGCAGACGTTAGAAGTTATCCGGGTGCTCTCCGCCCGGGTTGTGCGTGTCAGTGATCCTAAAAGTGAATAATAGTTTGAACTCTCTTGCAGCCGTGTTCCTGTGATGTTGCCTTGTCTATGGAATTGGCGTTAAGCGTGATCAGCGACGGCTTCGCTTCACACTCCAACCGGATGAGAGGTTAGACAGGAGCTGCATGAGTGTGTGATTGGAGGGTGAACGCGCACGGCGGAGTTCTGCAGCACGGGTCGCTTTGCGTCCTGCTGTTACAGTCGTAGCCCCGTCTCACCGGGTGAAGATAGCTACTACGTCTGTTGTATCAGCTCCGGACTTATTAGTTAAATCACACGTTAGCTGTATGCTACACGTAGCTGCTCACAAGTAAAGCAGTGTGTGTTGAGTTTACTCGGTTGCCACAGGGCTTTTCATTTTTAGCACTCTGGCTCCCCCTGCTGGTGACTGAGCCACATTACCGTCACAGCTTTTAAGGTACAACATAGATGTTCCATTTTTTGAGCTTGATGGTATAAGTCACTTATCAGTCAGTTTCTTGTTGCTTTATTAATTGTGGGGTTTTATATGTGGGATTTAAACTGTTTTTATGTGGTTATAGCACTGGTAGTTGGTCCGGTGGTATGGATAGATAGGCTGTCTGGAGCACAGTACTGGACTCAGGTAATCAAATGTCAATTAGATGCCAAAACTCACTTGTTTAAGTTTGTGGTAGGACAATAGCTGTGTGACACAGTGTATCTGTGCACGTGTCTAGTGGTGGTCTGGATGAGAGGTGTTGGACTTAAGGTGAAGGTTTGAGGCTGAGAGGGGAGAGCAAATTAATCACTCCTCAAAGCTTGGACTGTCACTTTGGCCACAGGAGCAAGGTGAATGACCAAAAAAAAAAAAAGTAAATGCAAGTCATCATACTCCACATTCAATGCTGCTGGATATCGGTGCACATGTACTTTTGTTTTATTTATATTTATTGTTAGGTTTTTATTTTAGTCCCACCCCCAGGGTTTGATTGTAAATGTCCTCTGAGGGGTTGATGAGGGTGGGGTGATTGGGTCGTTATGTTTTTTATTTCCGCGTCCTCTACCCCAACCTAGTCACTTCTGTACCATTTGTCATTTAGTGTTGCTGGGGTGGTGCAGGTTGGTGACGCTGGGGTTTCCCAGAAAACCCTCTGCACCTGGGGGGGGGCGGGGGGGGGTTTAGGGGTGTTTTATTTATGTTAATTCCTGTTCCACCTCCAGCCTCAGCGCGCCGTTGAGCCGTACGCCACGGCGTGGGGACTGTGGTTTGATGCAGTGGATATACTTCCAGCTAGGAGCTGGCTTGAAAGTTGGGCGTGGCGCGTTTGTTGCCATACGCCATTACCGCAGTTCCACTCCTCCCGTTGACTTTTAGGTATAGTCATAGGTAATGACACTGGACGTATTCCAGTTTCCCCCTGCGCTGAGGGGGTGGGGTTGGGGTCTGTTTTGTCCTGTTTTTCTCCCCTGGATTCAGTTGTTTTGAGCTGTTTGCCATTACAGTATCTGACAATGGTTCTAGAGGGTTTCCAGGGTCTCTCGGGGTTATGGGGGGGCCCACAGGTTTTTCCATTTTTTGTTTTCCCATCCCCGGGGTTGTTTGTGTGTCCCACTGGGGGCTTGGGTTTGTTATGTTTCTCCCCAGTTTCCATCCTCAGGGTATGACTGTGATGTCCTCTGGGGGGGAAATATGACTGTGGGTCCAACTGGCCGTGGGTGGCCGGGGCTGGGTTTGTTTGGTCATGGGGGTGTCTCCTGGAGTTTGATGGGACGGTCCTCTGGGAGACGCAAAAAGCTCCTGTATGTGACTTTGGATCTCAGATGAACCTCGGCTATGGTTATTACTCCTGGAGCTGGCGATAATGTCCTCTGGGGAGTGTTGGGCTCTACATGTCGGGGGTGTTAATTTGTTTTTCTTTTATTGGGATTATTTTGGATTGTGTTTGTGGGGCTCTGTTGGGGTTTTGGGATTGTATTTTTTCTTTTCCTCCCCAGGGTTTGATGGGACGGTCCTCTGGGGGGTTTTTGGGGTTTTGGGATTGTATTTTTTCTTTTCCTCCCCAGAGTTTGATGGGACGGTCCTCTGGGGGGGGTTGTTGGGGTTCTTCTATTTGTTTTATGTTGGACTATATTGTGGGACTCTTTTGGGGTGTTTTGGACTGTTTTTGTTTTGCTACCAGCCAACATGCCAGCCGAGTTGCCTTGTCTCCTTACCGGCCTGTCATGTGTTTCTGCCGTGGATCCAGGAGGGTCGCGCCACATGTCTCCCTGCCGTGGACCATGGAGGATGGTGCCGTTTTCGGAGCAGGTCTGTGTGGTTCGCCGGGGAGGCTTCTCTTTGAGGGAGGGGTATTGTTATGGATTGGGGGGGTGTTTGCTGGCCCCTGTTTTCTCTGTCTCCCCAGGTGGTTCTGGGGGGGGGGTTATTGTCATGGAGTGGGGGGGGTTTGGCTGGGCCTGCTTTCTCTGTGTCTCCCCAGGTGGTTTGCATTTGGTCCTGAGTTGAGAAGAGGTGAAGTGTGCAGAGGATCAGAGAACCTTACTCATTGCCAGCACCTGCTGCCTGTCTACACGTGCAGATCAACAGGAGAACAGCTGGCGTGCATTCCCTGATGAGGCCTGCTGGATTTAAGCCCTGAAGATACAGGGCTTCTTTGCCAGAGGATTACCTTTGTGCCATCCGTGTGAGGCTGACTTGGAGAGATCAGCTTCATTACAATACACGCTGAGGACCGCTCCAGGTTTGATGCACGTGTCTGTGAGAGAGGAGAAGTGAGGTTTTCAAGCTGTACTGCGCACTTCCTGAGGTACCTTAATGTTTATGGTTTCTAATAATTAACGGCTGTAATTGAGCGTGTTACGTTAATTGTTTGGTTCGCTCCTCACCGCCGTTCATGGAAAGTGTTGGTTGGCACTTGCGGTGAGGAGCTACCTTTAACGTAAGCCTGGAAGTGTTTGCTGAGTATAGCTTGTGTGAACTTCCCTCTGAGTTGAAGGTTGGGCTGACTAACCTCGTTCTCCTCTTCACAGACTCGGTGGTCCGTGCAGTCGCCTGGGGGGGGTGTCAGCAGGTTCCTGAGTCCAGAACATTTGTGGCTCCGGTCTGTTTGCGCGCGCCGTCCTCCCACGCCAGACCGCTGCTCCCTTTTGCACATTATTACACAGTTGGTTAATAAATCTGTTTTCTTTGAACCGATCTCTGTTCTTTTAACGCTGGGTCCGGTCAGACGCTGGTTCGGGTCCTCCGGGCCGCGTCGGCACACAGAACACCTCGTCTGACTTTCACAAAAAGGCAGAATATGTGGACATCAGCACTTTTTCCGGCACATTCCACCGTTACAGGAGTTTTTTTTTCATGGAAAAGAAGCCGAGGGACGCGCCACGGAGCCGTTCATTACGCGGGACAAAACCACCTTGGTGTTGGTCTCACAGGACAGCTTAAAGGTGGATTTCAGATGGATTCCAGTTGCTTTCCAGTCGTGTGAATATCCTATTGTGATTGTGCATGAGCTGAACATGCCAGAACATGTCCTGTGAGGCTTCATCATGGCGTTTCTTTTCGCCATGCAGCTCTGCCGCGACGCGCGGAATTCCTCCGCCTTTGTTCCTCTTTCCATGACAAAAACTCCTGTAACAGTGAAATGTGCCATTCATTTCTAAACTGGACGCTGTCTTGATCCAGTATGTCCTCTGACTATGCCAGGAATTGTGAAAAGACGTGGACATCAGCACTTTTTCCGGCACATTCCACCGTTACAGGAGTTTTTTTTCATGGAAAAAGAAGCCGAGGGACGCGCCACCGTGCCGCTCTTGACGAGGCACAAAACCACCTCCGTGTTGGTCTCTCAGGATGGCTTTCAGACGGATTCCGGTTGCTTTTCTGTCGTGTGAATATCCGAGAAATTGAGCTTGAGCTGGACATGCCCCAACATGTCCTGTGAGGCTTCATCACAGCGTTTCCTTGCACCGAGCGGCTGCACCACGACGCGCCGAACTCCTCCGCACGTCTGTCTTAATGTGCCGGAAAAAGTGCTGATGTCCACGTCTTTTCACAATTCCTGTGCTAGTCAGAGGACATACCGGATCAAGACAGCGTCCAGTTTAGAAATGAATGGCACATTTCACTGTTACATGAGTTTTTGTCATGGAAAGAGAAACAAAGGCGGAGGAATTCCGCGCGTCGCGGCGGAGCTGCATGGCGAAAAGAAACGCCGTGATGAAGCCTCACAGGACATGTTCTGGCATATTCAGCTCATGCACAATCACAATAGGATATTCACACGACTGGAAAGCAACCGGAATCCATCTGAAATCCACCTTTAAGCCGTCCTGTGAGACCAACACTGAGGTGGTTTTGTCCCACGTAATGAACGGTGCGTCCCTCGGCTTCTTTTTCCATGAAAAACAACTCCTGTAATGGTGGAATGTGCTGGAAAAAGTGCTGATGTCCACATCTTCTGCCTTTTTGTGAAAGTCAGACGAGGTCCCGGATCAACAAAGCTTTCACGTTGGAAATGATCTGGTTGTTTGTGCGGGGTGTCAGCCTGTCCATCGGCGCTGGGAGTGCACTGCACTCTCAGCAGTTGTGGGCCATCCTTAAAGGGACAGTAACACCCCGTAATCTGTTTAATCCTCATAAAGTCGTCCCTGAAAACCATATTAGAGGTCTCTTACAGTTTCTGGAAAAAAATTGATGCAGCAAAGATCCAACTCATTCAGACATTTATTCGCAATAAAAAATAGATGAGAGGGGTGGACCACACCTCACTCAAAGCCTGCTCACAGGCAAATGAAGCAACCGACAGGCATGAAAAAACTCACGCATGCGCACGAGGGTTCAAGCTTGGCTGACGCAATCACACATGATTCAAATCCATATGGTTTTTGGAAAAAATAATAAGGTCGGATACTTTTCTAACAGACCTCATGTGTGTGTATGTGTGTGTGTGTGTCTGTGTGTGTGTGTGTTTTGTTTTTTACTTTGAATTAACAGTTGGGGGACAGATTGTCCTTGAACAGTTTTGAGCTTGAGTCACTAACCAGTGCTGTGCTCATCACAACATTCAATAAGTTACATCAATGTGATGCTTGACAGTAGGGATGTCCCGATCAGGTTTTTTTGGCCTCGATCCGATTCCAAGTCATCTGAGTTTGAGTACCTGCCGATACCAAGTCTCGATCCGATACTTTAAAAAACTGAATGAACAATGAACAAATGCTAAATATATAATATTTTCATTTTAATCACCTTATTTTATTATTTATCACTTAAACAGTGCACCTCTCCTTGAGGTAGCTTGAACAATCAAGTAATAATCAATTATTGAGCAATATTATTCAATTATTACTGAGCAATAAGTAATTGCTCAGCCTTGCTCGTGACCTAGGGCAGGGATATAAATCTGGAGCTGGGTCCCCGGGCACCAAAAAAGGCCACCTCTGCTCCTAACTGGCAATTAGGATGGGTAAAAATGCAGTAAACACATTTCATTGTGCAGGAAACATGTTCCTATGTGCATATGACAATAAACTTCTTTTGAATCCTTAATCCTTTGAATAATCTACCAGACTTAAAAAATGTACAAATTTCCATGTTATTTTATTTGTCGAAAAATAAATGTCCAAGGTTCCTTATGTTAAACAAGAAATTATCTAATCTGAAATAACAGGTGGTTTAATTTACAGATGAAAGGTTTCTAAAGAACCATCATTGATTTAGCTATTTTAATTACAAGTGTTCTAAACTTTTTTTAAACAGTAATCAGAAATTTTGAGGTAACAAACAACAACAAAAAACATTTCCAAGGATTTTTCTTCAGAAAACTGCTCTATAAATGAGCAGTCCTGTGACACGTTTCTGTTTCGTACAGATCAGTGGTTTCTGCACTGATCTGTTTTGTAGAGATCAGTGGTTTCTGCCACTAGTCTTCCGTGTTTTGGCCGACGCGTTGTTCCTATTGGACAGCGCAAAGCTACATCACAGCTCAGAGTGTCGAAAGTTGAACTTATGTTTTTTCTTTTGTTCAATAAGAAAAAAAAAAAATAAAATTAAAAAAGATTGGGTTGAACTTTGACTGCGTCAGCCTGTCGACAAGCAGCAATGCGCACTCCCATCAGAAGCGTCGCTTTGGCTCGGCTTTTGATGCAATGCTTCTGACACCTGTAAAAAGTAACACGTCTCATTGAAAATGCTTTTTATACAGATTCTTGACACCTCTGATGCTTCTGACGCATGAAAGGCCTATTAATCTGCAATAATGAGCTTGAAATAGCAAATCAAAATAATGAGGATAAAAGCTATATTGGATTCCTGATCGGGATGCAATGTCTGATTTCGATCAAGTCTGAAACCACGTGATCGGGCCCGATTTCCAATCACGGGACATCCCTTCTTAAAAGTCTATCCTTAAATGCAAAACTTTAAACATCTGTATTAGTCTGACATAACCCTGCTAGATGTGGATATTGAATGTTCGGGCAAATGTAAGATTCAAAATTATACAAACTCATTATTTCTGTAGCTTGGCAGTGTATTGCTGTATTTAATTTCATACATTACAAGTGGTACATTCTCATCACAATCAGCATTTGGTGCAAGCTGTCTTTTTTTTCGTAAAAAAAAGTTGAAGTAATTGTAGAAAGCTATTTTTACCAGCATATCTAGAAAACCATAACATGCACATCAATAAGACACTTCCACAGCAGCACACAACATAGATTTAAGTAAGCCCATTGGTGCTCTTCTCCTGATTCCGCAGCATCAACAGGATGAGTCTATGACCCCACCTACAGGGGACTCCAGCCCAACATAGGTTACTTCCCCAGCCAGTACCATTTACAGCTGGGTTAACAAAGACAATGTAGATTAAGTGTCTTGTTCAAGGACACAGGCACACAGAATGAGCTGGATTCGAACCCAGGTCTACAAATTGGCAGGACAACTCCTTGCCCACTCTTCAACCTGCTCTAGGTGAGGTGATATCTTGAGGAATCCTCCTTCTAGTTGTTCTATCTGGCTCTATGGTCATAGTTCAAACCATGGATAAAGAAAGCCAAGGTATAGGTAGAGTAGTACAGGTACACAAGCGACACAAAATATTCATTAGAAATATAGGTATAAAATTACATACAAATAAAGTGTTGTCAGAAAGTTGCTATATTCATAAAATTGGGACTGACAGTGCAGCAACAAACTCATGTTACTCTAACATGATGGAAGCTCCAGCCATGTGATGGATTGCTTGTCACAGTGATCACTAACCCATAGTAATAGTCACAGGATAGTCCATAGGATAGTTGCGTTTGCGTGTTACTACTGTGATATGCAACGGTTCGTGGACCTCTTTCACCTCCACAGAGCTCTTGAAGATCAGGGGAATAACGCCATTTGTTTCCCGTTTGTCTAGAGCCTTCAGTGGATTTATTGCGCATTTTGGCCAAAGGTGTTGTCACCAAGAAAACAGTATATCTTATTAATAAAATGCAGTCGACACATAAACTAGAAACAAAGCACAATCAATAAACATGTTCCTTTGCATAATATCTTGTTCACTGCCACCAACAGTCTGGATGAGTACACAGATGCTGTGTCTTCATATATTATATCAGCTTCTGTGAGCACTGCGGCATTCCACCACAAACCATGGTGAGGTATAACTACGACAAACCCTGGTTCAGTCCTAAACTCAGACAGTTGAGGAGGCAAATGGAGGTCTTCAAGAGCGGTGACAAGATCAGGTTTAAAGAGCCTAAGTACACATTTGGGAAGGCAGTCAGGGAAGCTAAATGGCTGTACTCTGAGAACATCAACATCCAACATCAGTTCAAAGCCAATGACTCCACTTCTGTGTGGAAAAGCCTCAGACATACGTGGTGTGTCCATAAAGTAACAGTCCTTTTTATTTTTTTTTTAAACTATATGGATTTCATTCATATGTTTTTACATCAGACATGCTTGAACCCTCGTGCGCATGCTTCGCGCGTCACGACCGATTCGCTGATGAAGCGAGACAAAGGAACACCTCCGTTTCGGAGTGTTAGAGGACAAGTTTGGACATGTCCAGCTCTCCACAAGTTCTCTTATACTCACTCGACTGGTAAGCACTGAAAGCCGAGATAGGCATGTCCAAACTTGTCCTCTAACACTCCGAAACGGAGGTGTTTCTTTGTCTCGCTTCATCAGCGAATTGGTCGTGACGCGCAGTTGTTGTGAATTTTTCATGTTAAGACGTTTGTATTACATGCTGTTATTTTAAACTTTTGTTTTGGGGTGCCGCTTGTACTCAGCTCTCTCTTCACCACGACGGTCCGATACAGCGACCGCATCACTGCAGATGCTGCACCGATCTGTCTATCGATCTCACGCTCCATCCATCCCTCACTCGTGAACAAGACCCCGAGATACTTAAACTCCTCCACTTGAGGCAAGGACACTCCACCGACCTGAAGAGGGCAAAGTAACTTTTTCCGGTCGTGAACCATGGCCTCGGATTTGGAGGTGTCGTACAGGGGCCGGATAGCCCTTAGCAAAGGACCGCAGACCCCGTATTCCCGGAGCACTCCCCACAGGGTGCCCAGAGGGACACGGTCAAACACCTTCTCCAGATCCAGAAAACACATGTGGACTGGTTGGGCGAACTCCCATGAACCCTCGAGCACCCGATGAAGCGTGTAGAGCTGGTCCAGTGTGCCGCGACCAGGACGAAAACCACACTGCTCCTCCTGAATCCGAGGTTCGACCATCGGTCGAATTCTCCTCTCCAGTACTCTGGCATAGACCTTACCGGGGAGGCTGAGGAGTGTGATCCCCCTATAGTTGGAACACACCCTCCGGTCCCCCTTCTTAAACAGAGGGACCACCACCCCAGTCTGCCAATCCAGAGGCACTGTCCCCGATCGCCACGCAATGTTGCAGAGGCGTGTCAGCCAAGACAGTCCCACAACATCCAGAGACTTAAGGGTAATGGATGAGTCCGCCTCTGAGTCCCCAGTCTCTGCTTCCTCTTCGGAAGACGTGACGATGGGATTGAGGAGATACTCGAAGTACTCCTTCCACCGCCCGACAACATCCCCAGTCAGGGTCAACAGCTCCCCACCCGCACCGTAAACAATGCTGGTGGAGAGCTGTTTCCGCCTCCTGAGGCATCGGACGGTTTGCCAGAATCTCTTCGAGGCCGACCGATAGTCCTCCTCCATGGCCTCCCCGAACTCCTCCCAGACCGGAGTTTTTGCCTCTGCGACCACACGGGCTGCGGCACGCTTGGCCTGCCGGTATCTGTCAGCTGCCTCTGGGGTTCCAGCTACCAACAAAGATAAGTAGGACTCCTTCTTCAGCTTGACAGCATCCCTTACTTCCGGTGTCCACCACCGGGTTCGGGGATTTCAGGGGCTGTGAGCATGGACTGGGCCGCCGGGCCACCACCTGGGCGCTCACTTAGAGATAGGGTGAGGAGCTCGGCCACTCGGGAGGAGCTCGGAGTCGAGCCGCTGCTCTTCCACATCGAAAGGAGTCAGATGAGGTGGCTCGGGCATCTTTGCCAGATGCCCCCTGGACGCCTCACTGGAGAGGTGTTCCCCCGGAGGAGCTGGGGGAGGTGTGTGTGGATCGGGAGGTCTGGGCGGCTTTGCTTGAGCTGCTGCCCCCGCGACCCGACTCCGGATAAAGCGGAAGAAAATGGATAGATGGATGGATGTTTTGGGGTGCATCACTCACTTCTGTGCTGTGTTTCGGAATGTTGTTCGGGTGTGTGTATGGTCACTTCCAGTTTCAGCACAACTTCACGATGGTCACACAGCTGGTCAGAAGTCACTGATCATGTGCGTTGAACAGTTCATTATGTTTCTTTATCAGTGTCTGCTGTGTGTGTGTGTGTGTGTGTGTGTGTGTGTGTGTGTGTGTGTGTGTGTGTGTGTGTGTGTGTGTGTGTGTGTGTGTGTGTGTGTGTGTGTGTGTGTGTGTGTGTGTGTGTGTGTGTTAGGAGCAGGTTAGAGATCCATGGATCCTTCTGTTGGTCCTTAAGCTGAATGTGTATTAGTTAGCTTCTGGGTAGCTCAATGCTAATCTTAGCAAAGCTGATCTGTTGGGCCCAGCTATATTTTATATGCAGTTTAGGAGCTGTTATTTAATCCTGCATCTGGTTTATTTACATTTTAGTTTAGTAACATTTGGATGTTTATTAGTTTCAGATATGCATGTATTTCTGATGAATCCTTTAATACACCGGCTCTATGTAAATTCAGAATAGTTGCACTAATGACATGTATTTTGTAGAAACGTCTGTCGAACGTTGAGCGTTCATTCTGCCAAACTCCAGTCATTCAAACCTCACCCTTATCTGATTGTGTGCTCTTTGACCGGAACTCAGTGGTGGTCACTTACATGAAATAACTGACATTCAGGGTTTATATCCAACACCAGCAGTCATAGGGTGTGAGGCGGGTACACCCTGGACAGGATGCCACACATATGGACAAACAAACACATTCACATTCACACCTACGGACAATTCAAAGTTTCCGATCTACCTAAAACCTGCATGTCTTTGGACGTGAGAGGAAGCCAGAGCACCCACACAAAGAACGCTTGTGCTTCTCCCAGGACCCCCCCCCCCCCCATGCTGCCTTCATCACATATTTCATGTGAAATAAAATTTCAACTCCTCCTCTTGCTCCTTTACGTTGAAAGGAACAAGGTGACGTGGTTCGGGCATCTGGTAAGGATGTCCCCTGGGCGCTTCTCTAGGGAGGTGTTCCAGGCATGTCCATCTGGGAGGAGACCATGCGGAGACCCAGGAGTAGGTGGAGAGATTATATCTCCACACTAGCCTGGGAACGCCCCTGGATCACCAAGTCGGAGGTGGTCATAGGCATAGGACGTGGGGTCTGTCTGGGGGGGGCGACACCAAATTTGCCCGAATTTCAGAAACCCCCATGACTCTTTAAATTACCATATAGTTATATACCCATATTTATATTTGTATTGGTGACCAAATAGCAGTTTGATTGTTTACATTAATTGCAAAAATATGTCTGACAACATTTTAGGTCATTCTATTCTGTATTCAGAGTCTACATGCATACACATGAATTGCTGTGAGTGTGTATAAAACAGACCTCCCTCAAGACCAACACATGAAAGTTATTGTTACAAAATTGTTCACAACTTAGTATCAACACTTGTCAAGAGATTTATAATGGGAATAACATATCCAGAAAAGGCAAACCTAATCAAGTACAATATTAAATGAAAACATGCCTGACAATTATCATATACAGCTGTATAAGAGAAGACTCAAAAGCTACCTCAGGTGAGTACTTCTGCAAAGGGTATGAAGATAGTGTAAGACAACGTTAAATTGTAATCAATCAGAAAAACATTTTGTTCCTCCTTCCCCTCTATCTACCAAACACATCAACAATACTGTTGATGTCCACTTTGTTGGTGTGGCTACTTTCAATACACAGAAGTCCTAATGATGAAAGACAATCCTGACCCATAGTAGACTTGAGGTAGCTTTTCAGTCTTCTTAAACATGAAAATGACCTCTCTGCTGAGCACAATGTACAGTGGGGAAAATAAGTATTTGACCCCCCTTGCAGGTTTTCCCACCTACAAAGAATGGAGAGGTCTGTAATTTTTATCGTAGGTTCACTTCAACTGTGAGAGACAGAATCTAAAAAAAAAATCCAGTAAATCACATTGTATGATTTTTAAATAATTAATTTGCATTTTGTTGCATAAAATAAGTGTTTGACCCCCTAGAAAAACAGAGCTTAACAATTGGTACAGAAACATTTGTCTGCCATTACAGAAGTCAGATGTTTCCTGTAGTTCTTGAACAAGTTTTCACATACTGCAGCAGGGATTTTGGTTCACTCCTCCATACAGTTTCAGCTCCCTCCAAAGATTTTCTATTGAGTTCAGGTCTGGAGACTGGCCAGGCCACTCCAGGACCTTGATATGCTTCTACGGAGCCCCTCCTTAGTTGCCCTGGCTGTGTGTTTGGGGTCATTGTCAATGCTCTTACTGACTGACGGAGGTTGTTTGCCAAAATCTCACAATACATGACCCCATCCATCCTCCCTTCAATACGGTGCAGTTGTCCTGTCCCCTTTGCAGAAAGAAGAGCACCCCCAGAGTATGATGTTTCCACCCCCAAGCTTCACGGTGCGGATAGTTTTCTTGGGATTGTTCTCATCCTCTAAACATGGTAAGTGGAGCTGACTCCAAAAAGCTCTATTCTGGTCTCATCTGACCAGCAAGGTCCCCCTGCTCAAGCCAGCACATGTCCAGGCCCGTTTGAAGTTCACCAGTGACCATCTGGATGATCCAGAGGAGGCATGGGAGAAGGTCATGTGGTCAGATGAGACCAGAATAGAACTTTTTGGAATCACCTCCACTTACCGTGTTTAGAGGATGAGAACAACCACAAGAAAACCATCCCAACCGTGAAGCATGGGGGTGGAAACATCATACTCTGGGGGTGGGAGGGAGCTGAAACTCCAAACCTGAAACATTTGGAGAAGATTTGTATGGAGGAGTGGACCAAAATCCCTGCTGCAGTGTGTGCAAACCTGGTGAAAAACTAAAGGAAATGTTTGACCTCTGTAATTGTAAACAAAGGCTACTGTACCAAATATTAACTGATTTTCACAGGTGTTCAAATACTTATTTGCAGCAGTAACATACAAATAAATTATGAAAAAACATACATTGTGATTTACGGATTTTTTTTTTTTTTTTTTTAGATTATGTCTCTCACAGTGGACATGCAACTAAGATGAAAATTTCAGACCCCTCCATGATTTCGAAGTGGGAGAACTTGCAAAATCGCAGGGCCTGCAAATACTTATTTTTGTCACTGTATAACCTCTTTGGCTGGTCCACAGGTGGCCTTTAGTTCTCTTACTATCCACCAGAGGGCAGCACTGCTTGGGCTTTGGACTGGAAGGAGTGGGCTTTATGCTGGTATTTACAACCCTAGACCTGGCACTAGACTCTATAGAGTTAAAGACATCTGTTGTACTTCTACACTGATGATGGTCATCACACTTTTGAGTAAAATTTCATCTTCAGTTTTTTTTTCTTGGCTTTTGGAATATTTTTTAGACATAAACATATTTTCCTTAACATGGCCCATGCCTGAATTTCCCAGCCCATATGCCCGAATTTGAGAATTTTGCTGAGTCTAGGGGTGCGGTTGCCCCCCCTGCCCCTCCGTCTCCTACGCCTATAGAGGTGGTCAATGTGTCCCAGGAAAGGGAAGTCTGGGGTCCCCTGCTGGAGCGGTTGCCCCTGCGACCCGATCCTGGATAAGCAGCTGAAGACAAGTAAGTGAGAGTAGAATTTCAAATTAGTTCATGTCCAGAGTGCTTGTGGAGTCCACATCATGGACAAACCTTTATACACCAGGTGTACACTGATTATACAACAGAGTTACACAACGGTCAAGGTGCTACACAGGAGCTCAGTTCAAAGCACACTGTGTTAAACATTTTTAACCTTGTGTATGTGAGGTGAGTATATTTAATGTGTCAATCATAAGCTAACTATAGAATTTCAACTTAGTTCATGTATAGAGAACTATGAGAGTCTAAGTTATGTGGAAAACTGGATTTGTACATCAGCGTCACACTACTACAGGGGAGCTCACTTTGGTGCTTTATGGACAACACATTCCCCTTTACACACACCACAGCTCTACCAAGTTGTCTCAAGGATCTATACCTTCAACAGCTCTAGCTACATGGGAACACTGGGGATTGTAGTTCTAAAACTGGTGGAGAGGATACAGAACAAGATAAAAAAAAATACATCTCTGCTTTTTGCAGATGATGTTGTTCTGTTGGCTTCATCAAACAGTGACCTTCAATGTTCCTGGGGGAGTTAAATGGACTGCATTTCTATAGCGTTTTTTCCATCTGCATCAGACACTCAAAGTGCTTTACAATGATACCTCACATTCACCTATTCACACAGACAACCTCACACACCAGTGTCAGGCTGCTGCCATGCAAAGTGCTCACTACACACCAGGAGCAACTTGGGGATTAAGGACCTTGCCCAAGGGCCCTCAGTTCAGGCCCTCAGTTCAGGCTGGGGTTTGAACTGAGGATCCTCTGATCTGAAGCCCAACGCTTAACCACTAGACCATCAGCTCCCTTCCCAAGGGATCAGTAAAGTTCTATCTAATCTAATCTACTGGGCAGGTTTGAGGCCAAGTGTCAAGTGACTGGCATGAGGATCAACACCTCCAAATCTGAGACCATGGCCTTCTGTTGGAAAAGAGTGGAATGTCCACTTTGGGTTAGAGGAGACTTAATGCTCCGAGTGTGGAACTTCAAGTATCTTGGTGTCTTGTTCACGAGTTGGAGTAAAATGGAGCGTGATATTAACAGATAGATTGGGGCTGCATCTGAAATCCTACAGACGTTGTATCACACCATCATGGTGAAGAAAGAGCTGACTCAGAAGGCAATTCTATGTTCTTCGTAGTACTTTTGATGGAATCAGCACCATAATAACATCAAAACAATGGTGTCTAGTTGTTTAACAATACACCATAATTTTAAAAAGAACATTGCAAATTTCACCAAACTGTGCATTGTGGTTCATTTCAGTACCGTGAAACTAACGAACACATGCAAATCGTTCACTGGCAAGACATTAAATTGTAAATCACATCTAACAAAGATTTGCTTAACCTGTACCCCTTGATTGTGATCTGGCTGATAGGGAAGGGAAGTGTGATAGTGCAGCAGATAAGTGAATATTTACTGAGGGATCCTTCAAATGGTGAGGCAAGCACCAAATTTGGCACACATACTCCTTAGACATTACTCTTTGAAAAATGCTGAGTGGCCACATGAACTTTCAATAGGCGGCTAATAAGGGGTCAATTGAAGAATTACACAGCGGTCAAAATTTAAAAATGCTCCAATCATATTGAAACCTATTCCATATTATTTGTCTGATCATAAAGATTCCAGAAACGTATAGTTTGGACTATCTGTGAATGAATGTTATGGAGTTATGGGGTTAAAAACAGCAAATACAATGAGAAAGGTCAATTTCAGTTTGTACAGGGGTCAAAAGTTAAAGTTGCTCCAATTTTGGTAAAAAGTAGTGCAAATTACTGGTTGAACTAATAGGATTAATAAATGGAATAGTTTTGACTGTGTTCAGTACTTGGTTTGCAAAGTAAAGCTTAAACAATGTCGGCATCCATTGGATTCTATGACATGTGACATATGCTACCCTGTAACATGATAACTAAGCATGATACATGATGCAAACTATTCCTTTGTAAAACCATATTCACTCAACTAATAAGTTGCATCACTTTTTACCAAAACTGGAGCAACTTTAACTTGTGACCCCTTTACAAATTGAAATTGACCTTTGTCACCATTCTTGCTGTTTTTCAATCAATCAATCAATTTTTTTTATATTTTTACCCCATAACTCCAGAATATTCATTCACAGATAGTCCAAACTATACCTTTGTGGAATCTTTATGATCAGACAAATAATATGGAATACCTTTCAATATGATTGGAGCATTTTTAAATTTTGACCCCTGTGTAATTCTTCAGTTGACCCCTTCTTGGCCGCCTATTGAAAGTTCATGTGGCCACTTGGCATTTTTAAAAGAGTAATGTCTAAGGAGTGTGTGTGCCAAATTTGGTGCTTGCATCACCATTTGAAGCATTTTTTTTTCAGTTATCTGCTGCACTATGAGTTCAGCTGTTTGGTCTGCTGCCACCATGACCCAGTTAAGTGGCAGAAAATGAATGAAAAGCTCAATAGACAGATGCATAATGTGTATGTGGACTGTACTCACACAGTAACTCACACAGGCCTTTAACCATGTTCTCATCTGGTGTTGTAGGTGCTTGCTGATGACTGTTACTGTACCCTCACACTGCAGTTGGTGGGACTTTGGTGTTTAATATTCCTATAGATACTATAGATATAATGTCAAAACTCTCCTTTATCAGTTTGCTCACTTAGATTTTTCTGTCCCACCCCATGACATTTCAGTCTACTCCAACTTTTCTCCCCTCTAAAGTTCTTTACATCATGACATGTCTGTTATTCTCAAAGTACAGCCTGGTAGTCATGTCATACTTCACATTTGCTGCCGTTTCAATAAGTTCATTGACTGAATCATAAAGAAATGGTGTGTCTCTTTAATCTATCACACTATTGAGCTCCACAGACGGCACTTGTGGAGCAGATGCTGCTGAATGAAGGCCCTGTCAGGATCAGCAGACACACAGTCTCCTCTTTCTTCTGCAGTCCTTCTGCTCTTTCTAAGAGCTCCTCAGCGAGGCAGCCACTTCATTGTCATCTGTTGGTGGCAGACGTCAGGTCAGCTGAAAGAAGCAGCAGGTGACAATCGGCCCCTCTGCATCTAACGGGGTGAACTACACGTGGCCTTTAGGAGTTCTGGGTGACTCAGTTTATGGAACATACACAGTGCCTTACAAAAGTATTCAGCCCCTTGGTATTTCACACATTTTAATTTGTTTATGCCTTTTCAAATACAAAAAGTATATCAGCTTTCTCAGTATAAAAATTTCTAAAATTATCCTCCTTAAACTCAGCAAATCTCTCCAACTTGATATAAAATAATTCAAAATATAAAAGCCAAGATGATGGTTTGCATAAGTAATGGAAGTCTTTGGTATAATGCCTGTAAATAATCAGTTTTATTGCCAGTATACTTCAGACAAGTCAGGGGATGGATACATGAACATTTCAAAGTCACTGAATATGTCTTGGACTTTATTTACATGTTATTAAAAAATACAAACAGTATGGCCTGCCCCTATCTTCCTCTGCACCACTTCATCATGAAACTGTATAACTGATGATACAAAATGCAAAACATCCACTATGAACAGTTTCTCTAATGAAATCTACAGAAGACTAGAACTTCTTCTGGGCTGTCTGGGTGTCTTTTCTCACTCTCATCCTTCAGTCACTCAGTTTTTGAGAACTGTGCCAATATATATATATATATCATTGCCGGTTCTGGATCACTGCTGTAGTATTTGTGCCGCCGTTTCTCGTAATCAGCGTGAATAAGCTAATACATGGCACCAATTGAAAGACTGATGTTTTGTCAACAAACGACCACAAGCTCGACCGGATCCAGCCGTCCTTGTGATCAGCAGAGGAATCAAAACATTCAGTGTCTGCGGTGTGCGCGCTTTTTCTAATTCACTCATTCCTGCAAGTTTTAAAGTAACAATCTCTAAAACGTAGCAAAGGTGAGTTAGCCATTCTGTGTTTTTGGTTCTAGAGTGGGAAAATACTTACTTACTCGGATAAAAAATGTCAGTGTGTTATGTCTTGCTGTTTAATTGCTGCGTGCATTTATCTCCGACGCAAAAATTTGCTGGTTGTGGATCACTGAAGCAGCAGCCTCGTGTCAGTACTCGTGAGCCTTGTGGACTTTGGGGGTCATCTCAAAATCACAAATGGGCATGAATGTGGGGGCTTTTACTTTTTAATTTGGGAGAAATCTCACCTCCACACTTCATTTTTTGCTCGTAAAACCGTATAACGGCGCCTTTCGAAACTAAGTAAATTCTCATTTAATAAGTATAATTTATATCATTTTGTGTTCAAAACACATTCTCGGGCACAGTGTGTATCATTCTGCATTAGAAGGGCTCCAGCCAGATGCCAGGAATGACCCCAAAGTGACACAGATTGTCATGATCCAGTAATGGCAAAGTGATCCATTTCTGGCAAATATTTGCACCACACATAACGTGGCTTCACACTTTAAGTAGAAGCGCTACACCACCCAGACTTTTTCAGCTAAATAACATCCAAATACCCAATACAACAATACACAATAAAGGACATTCAGTTGCATTATGGCTCTGTATAGAACTGGGCAACTGTCTATATATATATATATATATATATATATTTTGCAAGTTCTCTCACTTAGAAATCATGGAGGGGTCTGAAATTTTCATATTAGGTGCATGTCCACTGTGAGAGATATAATCTAAAAAAAAAAAAAAAAAAAAATCCGTAAATCACAATGTATGATTTTTTTTTATAATTTATTTGTATGTTACTGCTGCAAATAAGTATTTCAAAACCTGTGCAAATCAATGTTAATATTTGGTACAGTAGCCTTTGTTTGCAATTACAGAGGTCAGACGTTTTCTGTAGTTCTTGACCATGTTTCACACACTGCAGCAGGGATTTTGGTCGACTCCTCCATGCAGATCTTCTCCAAATCTTTCAGGTTTGGAGTTTCAGCTCCCTCCAAAGATTTTCTATTGAGTTCAGGTCTGGAGACTGGCCAGGCCACTCCAGGACCTTGAAATGCTTCTTATGGAGCCCCTCCTTAGTTGCCCTGGCTGTGTGTTAGGGCTCATTGTCATGCTGGAAGACCCAGCCATGACCCATCTTCAATGCTCTTACTGAGGGAAGGAGGTTGTTTGGCAAAATCTCACAATACATGACCTCAACCATCCTCCCTTCAATACGGTGCAGTTGTTCTGTCCCCTTTGCAGAAGAGCACCCCAGAGTATGATGTTTCCACCCCCATGCTTCACAGCTGGGATGGTTTTCTTGGAGTTGTTCTCATCCTCTAAACATGATAAGTGGAGTTGATTCCAAAAAGCTCTATTCTGGTCTCATCCGACCACATGAGCTTCTCCCATGCCTCCTCTGGATCATCCAGATGGTCACTGGTGAACTTTAAATGGGCCTGGACAATCATAACAGTTGTTGTCTTCTACCAAGCTGCTTGCCTGTTGTCCTGTTGTCCATCCCAGCCTTGTGCAGATCTACAGTTTTGTCCCTGGTGTCCTTAGACAGCTCTTTGGTCTTGGCTATGGTGGACAGGTTGGAGTGTGATTGATTGAGTGTGTGAACAGGTGTCTTTTATACAGGGAACAAGTTCAAACACATGTAATTAATACAGGTAAAGAGTGCAGAATAAGAGGGCTTCTTATAGAAAAATTAACAGGTCTGTGTGAGCCAGAATTCCTGTTATGTGTCGACGCGGGTTGAGGAGCGGACCTGCGTCTGACGGAACCCAGCGCTAAAACAACCAGAAAGCGGTTCCAATAACAAAATGATTTTATTTTTCCCCCTTCTGTGCAATACAAAGTGTACAAACATAAACTGCGTCAGTCTGGCGGAGTGAAGGACGCCACGCTCTCCAGCGCCCAAAAAGATCGAAGCCCGGCGCTTCTGGACCCACGTTCACCGCTAAACACCCCCCAGGTGGACACGACAAACCGACTCTGCGAAGGATAGAAAAGGTGAGGTAAGTCAGCAGCTACAACTAATATCCTTCAAAGGCACACACTATCAGCAACACATTCAGGTCTGAATTTAAGCTTTATGTAAATGAGCAGCTTCTCACAACAGGTGGAGGATCATCAGTCCGCACGCCACGGCAGTGAGAAGCGAGCTGCACAAGTCTCATCAATATTCAAATATACTGCGTAACAAAATACCAAGTTACTGTTAACGATTATTCAGATAATCAATCACCTCTGATGTGTGCTGACAGCATGTGTCCCTCACCCGTCCTCCTTCACAGGCACGATGTGTCAAACCCAGGCGCGGTCCTCAGCGTCTCACAAACGAACGTCACAAGGTCGAGTTCCCGGCAATTCTGCTTGAATCACACATGGCTTAAATGCAGAACGCCATCTCATTATCTGCTTCAGCTGAAAGTCCTTAAGGTTTCACGTGAGCACCATCCACAGGTGCTGCACATTACGTTGATGAGGGTGAAGGACTCTTCTGCCAGCACCTTCTCCACAGACAATAAATCAGTTTGCATACCACCTGGAGAGCAAAGAAAAGAAAAGAACACCCAAATGTCCAGCCAAACCAACTCCACTTACCATGTTTAGAGGATGAGAACAACCCCAAGAAAACCATCCCAACCGTGAAGCATGGGGGGTGGAAACATCATACTGTGGGGATGCTCTTCTGCAAAGGGGACAGGATGAATGCACCATATTGAAGGGAGGATGGATGGGGTCATGTATTGCAAGATTTTGGCAAACAAACTCCTTCCCTCAGTAAGAGCATTGAAGATGGGTCACGGCTGCGTCTTCCAGCATGACAATGACCACAAACACACAGACAGGTCAACTAAGGAGGGGCTCCGTAAGAATCATTTCAAGGTCCTGGAGTGGCCTGGCCAGTCTCCAGACCTGAAGTCAATAGAAAATCTTTGGAGGGAGCTGAAACTCCAAACCTGAAAGATCTAGAGAAGATCTGTATGGAGGAGTGGAATCATACATTGTGATTTCCAGATTTATTATTTTTTTTTTTTTTTGATTATGTCTCTCACAGTGGACATGCACCTAAGATGAAAATTTCAGACCCCTCCATGATTTCTAAGTGGAAGAACAAAATCGCAGGGTGTTCAAATACTTATTTTCCTCACTGTATATGTGTGTGTGTGTGCGTGTGTGTGTGTGTGTGTGTGTGTGTGTGTGTGTATACACACAATACAAATAATGAATCACCTGACAAAGTCTGATCCAGATCTGATCTTGATTGTGGATTTTGTTGACATTTGAATTTAATATTGAAAAGCCCACTTGGTGTACATTTTGCATTATATCTCAATCAAAAGTGCCTCAAAAACTCTCATTTGTGGCAATGAGATGCAAACTGGCACTCTTAATGAATAGACTTTTTGATCTGCATCTGAGGCACATTGTGGATTTAGTGGATATTTGATTGTAACAATGAAAAACCGTAGTGCAGCAGATAACAATATTTACAGAGGAATCGTTCAAATGGTCAAACAAGCACCAAATTCTGCATAAATACTTCTTTGACAATACTCTTTTGGAAAAAAAAAAAAAGAAAAACGGTTGGTGCCTGATCATAAATTAGACAAGGTATAGTTTGGGCTATGTATGACTGAATGTTATGGAGTTATGTGGTAAAAACAGTAAGAATTGTGACAAAGGTCAATTTCAGTTTGTACAGGGGTCAAAATTTAACATTGCTCCAATTTTGGTAAAAGTAGTACAAATGATTGGTTGAGCTAATAGGTTGAATAAATGGAATAGTTTTGACTGTGTTCAATGCTTGGTCTCCAAAGGTCTACCCCAAACAAGGTCAGTGTCCATTGGCTTCTATGACATGTGAGATATGTTACCCCATAACGTGATAACTAAGCATGGCATATGATGCAAACTGTTCCTTTTACAACCCTAATAACTCAACCAATAATTTGCATATTGTTTTTCCAAAATTACAGCAACTTTAACTTTTGACCCCTGTACAAAAGAAATTGACCTTTTGTTATGGTAGAACCACTTAAAAGATCAAGTATGACCCCAAGATGCAAGTAGACAAATAACCAAAGGTAAAGTGCAAAATAGATATTTAATGACTTCTGTGAGGTTAAATGCATACAAAGGTCCAAAAGAGTGACTAAATCCTACTACCACCAAAGTGAAAAACTAAGTAAGAATCCAGTGGTTTACTAAAACAACAATATGGAAAACACTGATAACCAAAAACAACTGTCAAAATGTGATAGTGAGGAAGTACAGTAACTCTTCCAGTGATGTGGAAGTGGACCGTGGACCCTGGACCGTGGCACAAGGTTTGTAATTTTGCCTCTGTACACTAGTACAGTGGAACTGAAATTAAACAATGAAGATGTGATTGTTGTGCAGGTTTTCAGTTTTCATTTAAGGGATTCAACAAAATATTGAATGGAAGACTTACATCCACATTCATCTGTTAAGAAGGAAGTCCTATATAGGTCCCAAGGCCCAGTGGTGCTGGTGCTTATCTCCAGATTCTGCAGCATCAAGTGGATGAAAATCTAGGACTCCCTGTGGACAGGACAGCAGTTTGACATAGGTTGCATCCCCAGCCATGTTTGGTACCCACTTACAGCTGGGTGGACTGAGACAATGTAGATTAAGTGTCTTGTACAATGACACAGACAGGTAGTGTCAGCAGGGTTTGAAACCAGATCTACATCTTGGCAGGCCAGCTCCTTATCTACTCAGTTATATCTGTTAAAATCTGCTAAATCTGTTAAAGGCTCCAAAAACAATTCCTTCTCTTTACTGTGGAGGGGGGCTTGGGAAGGAGTGACAGAGAAGGGAGGGTTTGTTTTGATCCTAAAATGTGGAGGTTGTGTGACCTCCAGTGGTAGAAAAATACAACTTAAGCCATTTTGAATAAACTTAGTCTTCTGAATTGTCAGCTTTCCTCAGAAATACAGCAACCACACCACTTCCTTTGTGTACACTATAGTAGTCTCAAGTGTCCCGCCCCTCTGTTTAACTGCACCCACTAAAAAGAGGGTTGTTGGATCCAAACAAACAGTTACGGTGCCATCTTGATCAAAATCAGACCTGTGGCCAGACAATGACTGGCTGAGAGCTGATAGTCATCATCGTGACTGAGATGAAGGAGAATACTAATTTTGGCCCTAAACAAAGCAAGACTCCATCACTGAAACAATACATACAATTTAAAACAAAAATAACTTGAATACTTCCAGCTTTTGTTGAAGCTTTAGGCCCCTTCACACATAACACGAAAGATGCAGAAACCGGAAGAAGAAAATCCACGAACCAAACACAAAATGAGGAACCACAAACCATCCACCCGCTGTCGTGAGGGATGCATGATCGCACTGATGTGAACACAGTGTGAGCAGCTGGGACATGTTGCAACACATCACACCGCTGACGTGGAGAAAAATAAAATAAAAAACAGCTGTATAATTAGTGAAAATCACTGGGTTGATATCAATAATAAATAAAGGGGGCCACAATACAGAACCCTGTGGTTAAATAAAAAAATAAATGCCACTCATTGGATTTGAACCTGCAAACAGATTGAACATTTTGCTGCCTCTACTGGTGGTTGGCTCTCACTGCGGTATTGTATCACTTCCTGTTCAGGAGCACAGCAGTGTTTTGCTGTATCTGTTAACTGTTTAATATGCGCAGTTAGATTGATCTAGTTAACTAGATAACGATTTGTTTCACAGTGTAATCTTTACGTGCCTTAACTAAAGCACTCCCTCTGCTGAATCACCTCTAAATTATTTACACATTATTTACTTTGTGTGTTTTTAGGAATCCGCTAGATTAGCGCAGCTACTAGCTCTTAGCCAGTTTAGCATGGCGGCTTCTCCTGTCTCTCCCGCACTTTTCTGCTCTGGGTGTGAAATGTTTAGTTATTCCTAGGCCTACTTTAGCAGTAATGGTACTTGTAATAAGTGTAGCTTATTCGTAGCTTTGGAGGCCAGGCTGGGTGAATTGGAGCCTCGGCTCCACACCTTGGAAAATCCTACAGCTAGCCAGGCCCCTGTAGTCGGTGCGGACCAAGGTAGCTTAGCCACCGTTAGTTCCCCTCCGGCAGATCCTGAGCAGCCGGGAAAGCAGGCCGACTGGGTGACTGTGAGGAGGAAGCGTAGTCCTAAACAGAAGCCCCGTGTACACCGCCAACCCGTTCACATCTCTAACCGTTTTTCCCCACTCGGTGACACACCCGCCGAGGAACAAACTCTGGTTATTGGTGACTCTGTTTTGAGAAATGTGAAGTTAGTGACACCAGTAACCATAGTCAATTGTCTTCCGGGGGCCAGAGCAGGCGACATTGAAGGAAATTTGAAACTGCTGGCTAAGGCTAAGCGTAAATTTGGTAAGACTGTAATTCATGTCGGCAGTAATGACACCCGGTTACGCCAATCGGAGGTCACTAAAATTAACATTGAATCACTGTGTAACTTTGCAAAAACAATGTCGGACTCTGTAGTTTTCTCTGGGCCCCTCCCCAATCGGACCGGGAGTGACATGTTTAGCATGTTCTCCCTGAATTGCTGGCTGTCTGAGTGGTGTCCAAAAAACGAGGTGGGCTTCATAGATAATTGGCAAAGCTTCTGGGGAAAACCTGGTCTTGTTAGGAGAGACGGCATCCATCCCACTTTGGATGGAGCAGCTTTCATTTCTAGAAATCTGGCTAATTTTCTTAAATCCTCCAAACCGTGACTATCCAGGGTTGGGACCAGGAAGCAGAGTTGTAGTCTTACACACCTCTCTGCAGCTTCTCTCCCCCTGCCATCCCCTCATTACCCCATCCCCGTAGAGACGGTGCCTGCTCCCAGACCACCAATAACCAGCAAAAATCTATTTAAGCATAAAAATTCAAAAAGAAAAAATAATATAGCACCTTCAACTGCAGCACAGACTAAAACAGTTAAATGTGGTCTATTAAACATTAGATCTCTCTCTTCAAAGTCCCTGTTAGTAAATGATATAATAATTGATCAACATATTGATTTATTCTGCCTTACAGAAACCTGGTTACATGAGGATGAATATGTTAGTTTAAATGAGTCAACACCCCCGAGTCACACTAACTGCCAGAACGCTCGTAGCACGGGCTGAGGCGGAGGATTAGCAGCAATCTTCCACTCCAGGGTATTAATTAATCAAAAACCCAGACAGAGCTTTAATTCATTTGAAAGCTTGTCTTAGTCTTGTCCATCCAAATTGGAAGTCCCAAAAAACAGTTTTATTTGTTGTTATCTATCGTCCATCTGGTCGTTACTGTGAGTTTCTCTGTGAATTTTTGGACCTTTTGTCTGATTTAGTGCTTAGCTCAGATAAGATAATTATAGTGGGCGATTTTAACATCCACACAGATGCTGAGAATGACAGCCTCAACACTGCATTTAATCTATTGTTAGACTCGATTGGCTTTGCTCAAAATGTAAATGAGTCTACCCATCATTTTAATCATACCTTAGATCTTGTTCTGACTTATGGTATGGAAATTGAAGACTTAACAGTATTCCCTGAAAACCCCCTTCTGTCTGATCATTTCTTAATAACATTTACATTTACTCTGATGGACTACCCAGCAGTGAGGAATAAGTTTCATTACAGTAGAAGTCTTTCAGAAAACGCTGTAACTAGGTTTAAGGATATGATTCATTCTTTATGTTCTCCAATGCCATATACCAACACAGGGCAGAGTAGCTACCTAAACTCTGTGAGTGAGATAGATTATCTCGTCAGTAGTTTTATATCCTCATTGAGGACAACTTTGGATGCTGTAGCTCCTCTGAAAAAGAGAGCGTGAGCGAGAGAGTGCCTGACTCCGTGGTATAACTCACAAACTCGCAGCTTAAAGCAGATAACCCGTACGTTTGAGAGGAAATGGCGTCTCACTAATTTATAAGATCTTCACTTAGCCTGGAAAAAGAGTCTGTTGTTCTATAAAAAAGACCTCCGTAAAGCTAGGACATCTTACTACTCATCACTAATTGAAGAAAATAAGAACAACCCCAGGTTTCATTTCAGCACTGTAGCCAGGCTGACAAAGAGTCAGAGCTCTATTGAGCCGAGTATTCCTTTAACTTTAACTAGTAATGACTTCATGACTTTCTTTGCTAAAATTTTAACTATTAGAAAAAAAATTACTCATAACCATCCCAAAAGACGTATCGTTCTCTTTGGCTGCTTTCAGTGATGCCGGCATTTGTTTAGACTCTTTCTCTCCGATTGTTCTGTCTGAGTTATTTTCATTAGTTACTTCCTCCACACCATCAACATGTCTATTAGACCCCATTCCTACCTGCCTGCTCAAGGACGCCCTACCATTAATTAATGCTTCGATCTTAAATATGATCAATCTGTCTTTATTAGTTGGCTATGTACCATAGGCTTTTAAGGTGGCAGTAATTAAACCATTACTTAAAAAGCCATCACTTGACCCAGCTATCTTAGCTAATTATAGGCCAATCTCCAACCTTCCTTTTCTCTCAAAGATTCTTGAAAGGGTAGATGTAAAACAGCTAACTGATCATCTGCAGAGGAATGGTCTATTTGAAGAGTTTCAGTCAGGGTTTTTAATTCATCATAGTACAGAAACAGCATTAGTGAAGGTTACAAATGATCTTCTTATGGCCTCAGACAGTGGACTCATCTCTGTGCTTGTTCTTGTTAAGGATTTTATATATATATATATATATATATATGTTATCACTGTTAAACATTTGTAGCTTTGTCTTCTTTCTCATGAGAACGGTGTTGTGCTGTTTTGCACTTCACCCTGAGAACGTACGTGTTATTCAACCTTGTTTTAGCTTTGTCTTCTTTCTCATGAGAACGGAGATGTGCTGTTTTGCACCTGTCTTAATGCAATCCTGAGAATTCAATTTTGTTTTAGCACTCTGGGGTCAATCTGAACTGGGAATGAAGGACTGGATGTACTTATTGTTATAACATAACTTTGTTTTCGTAGCCGCTAACGACTGGGAGTAAAAGAACTGAAGGTTGAATTTTGACTGATTGTGATGCTTAGTGTTCCAGGCAGATGCAAAACAGCTGATAACTGCAACAGACGAACGAGATGTGCTGACCTGAAGTGTTCTTCCTTACAGCTGCACTTGACGTATGCGTTTATGTTATGGGAAGAAACTTGTCTTGCGTCATTACCCCCACCCTTAGGACAAGTTTCTTGTTTATGTGATGAGGGCGTCTCTTAATAAAAAGAGCGGAAAAGCAGGCCAGACTTGAGTGTAGCCTTGGTGTACAGCCTGGCCGCACTCCGCGCGTAATATTTGACTTTCTGTCTCACTGGTGTTTCTTGACTCTGTTTGTCTTGTTAAAGGTTTAAAAATGTTTGGAGGAGAAAATACCCAACATTGACTGGGGGCTCGTCCGGGATTTCAACAATACCGGAGGTGTCCAGCGGAGGTCGTCAAGTCCAGACGTAAATCCTTGGCCAAGGTCCGATCGATTGATCGTGTCTGCAATTGTCGACCACCGTTGGCATCGTCTGGTTGACGAGATTTTCCCGAAGAAGACAGACAGGAAGTCGAGTCAGTGAGTAGAATTTCTTTGTAAATAGTACTGAGTGAGTGGTGATCAGATCACATAAACAGTTAAATTCCGCAAGCGATGATACAGAATCGTCTGTTAATGCAAAGCAGTTAAACTCTGTAAGGAGGGTGCGGACTCCTCTGTTTATATACGCGTACCGGTAGGGGATAAAAGTGATCACATAAAACAGTTAAACTCCGTAAGCGATGGCGTGGAATCGTCTGTTAATGCAAAGCAGTTAAACTCTGTAAGGAGGGCGGACTCCTCTACGGTTGCGAGGGACGCAAGTAGTTAAATTCCGGAAGGAGGATACGGACTCCTCTGTTTTAATACGTAAAGGAAATCCCGGGTAGAAATACGTGCACTGTAAAAAGTAGTTAAATTTGGCAGGGAAGGCGGAGTCCCCTAATGCAGGACATTAGTTAAATTTCACAGGAGGGTGAGCTCCCCTGGCATAAGAATACGCGTACGATTATTAGGAGTGTTTCTATGTGTAAATAGTGTTTTGCGCAAGTGTAAATAACTGTGTGAAAACTGTGTGTGTGTAATACTTTGGACAACGTTAGTGACAACCGTGCGTGTGGAAGCAGAGGCAAGTGATTCCGCTTCCTACGGGGAGGTGAAAGGAATCAACCACACGACGGCAAATTAATTGTCACGTCCAAAGAAAGTGTGAAAACTTCAGATTTAGAACACCCTAGGTGTGCCCCCGTCTGAAGTCCAAATTATAACAAGGGATAATAAAAATGGGGGGTAAGACGTCTATAAATAAGGAAAATTTATCAACTGACGACTGGAAATTTATGGAAGCAAAAAATCCAAAAACAACAAAAAATTGGAGACCTGGATTAATAAACATGACTTTGACGGACGACTGAACCTGATCAGTATACAGAAGCTGAAGAAGGAGTTAGAACAGCAACATAAAGGTGATGAGAAAAAGATGCAGAAAGTAGGGGCAGATTTAGTGGCATTTTGGGAGGAAGAAGCAGAGAACAGACAGAAGGGAGCAGAGAAGCGACGATTAGAGAAAGCAAGAAAAAAGAAAGCTGTAGGTAAGGCAGAAGAAGATGTGATAATTCAGCACAGAGAACCAGAACAGCCTCAACAACCACCGCCGGCTGGACCGTCGGTGGCAAAGAGACCTTTATCTCCTCTACCAGAGGATGACGATGTATTGCCACCACAGTATGATTTGGCAGTAAAACCTAAGGTAAAAAGAGAAAAACCAGAAAAACCACAAACACGCAGTCAAGCAAAAGTGCCTACAGCCCCTCCCATGGTGGAACATAGTGATCAGGGAGGTGCCTATCCTATGATAGAAGTACCAAATCCTCGTGCAGAAACAGCAGGACAGCTACCAACCATGCTCGTTTATCGGACATGGAATGCTGATGATATCAAAGCAGCAGTCGACATGATACCATCGCCACATGTCGACATTGAGGGATTTATGCAGGATATAGAAAACATTAGAACATCTTACCACCTTAATGGACCTGAAGTCCAACAGGTGTGGATGAAAGCATGTGGCCCTAAATGGAGTCAGGTACGTGGAGACTGGAATCCTGCAGATCAACAAGGCGTACCACTGACACATGATGATCTAGTCTTGAAAACAAGAGTGGAAGCTACGATTACACGTGCAAAAGGTGTGTTAGGACCAAAGATAAATTATACTGAAATTACCAGGACAACTCAGAAAGAAGGAGAACCATGGATAGAGTTTAGATGCAGATTTGAGTGTATTTAGAGTCCATAGTGGCATATTGCCAGGAACACCAGTGTATGAAAACAAATTGAAAAATATTTCACCTGTGAAGCTGACAATGACCGATTTGATTCATGATGGCAACTCAACAGCTGTCATAACAGTAACAGGTGCCACTGAAGATGTTTTAAAATTGAGATTCACAGGTATGCCATTACATGTGTCACTTTGTAAGCCATATTTGACAGAATGGCAAGAATTGGGACTGACAGTCATAACAGCTTTGTCAGCCACTGATTGGAGCAGAGTTGGACCACGAACGGAGTTCAGTCCATCAACTAAATTGTATAAAGTGCCAGTTAATGTCTCATTGGTGCTGACAGCTGGAACACACATTGATGTGTCCACTTCACAATCCTGAGTGTTTCAGTTGAGTCCTGAAGAGGATGATCTTCTCTCTTCTGTACCATCAGGATTGTGGACAACAGGTCCTTCAGACGTAGGACTGATAAAAATGCACAACCTGTAGTTATAAGAACAAAAACAGAATACAGACCATGTGTAAGACAGTATCCATTGAAACCTGATGCAATTGAAGGAATCAGGCCAGTAATAGAGAATTTATTAACAGCAGGAGTAATAGTGCCATGTCCAGATTCACCATGTAACACACCCATATTTCCTGTAAAAAAAGGCTCCGCCCTCAGTGGGATGGAGAATGATTCAAGATCTGCAGGCAGTAAATGCTGCTGTAGTAAAAAGAGCTCCATGTGTACCAGATCCGCACACACTGTTAAGCTCATTGAGATTAAATTCTAGTTGTTTTTCTGTAATAGATATCAGTAATGCATTTTTTTTTTTTCCGTACCAGTACACCCAGATAGTCAATTCTGGTTTACTTTTACCTTTAAAGGACAACGATATACATTCACCAGATTACCGCAGGGTTACGCAGAGAGCCCAACTATTTATTCTCAAGTCATGTCAGCATGCTTAGCTAATTTCGTTCCACCGGCAGATAGCCAACTATTAGTGTATGTTGATGACATTCTGATTGCCTCTGACACACGAGAAAACTGCATAACTGACACAGTAGCATTATTATGTTTCTTATTTGATAATGGCCACAAAGTGAGTAAAAACAAAGTTCAGTTGTGTAGGGATAAAGTAAAATATTTAGGACATGAATTATCAGCCACAGGGCGCACGATCCTGTCTGACAGGAAGGAAGCAATTTTGCACGCTCCAAAACCACAAACCAAAAAGCAGATGATGTCATTTTTTGGACTGACTAATTACTGCAGGGCATGGATTCCCTGCTATGCAGAATTGACTAGTCCACTTTCTGATTTGATGTACAAGGATGATATTTCAATGTCAACCGTGTTGGAATGGAACAAAGATGCTGAGGAAGCTTTTGTAAAAGTAAAACAAACAGTGTCATCCACAGTTTTGGCACTACCAGATTATAGTAAACCATTCATTCAAACAGTTGATTGTAAGAATAAGTTCATGACTAGTGTTTTGGTTCAAGTGTATGGCTCAAAATTGAGGCCAGTTGCCTACTACTCATCTAAATTGGATGCAGTAGCAAGTGCTCTACCACCATGCGTACAAGCTGTTGTTGCAGCCTCTATGGCTGTTCAAAGTAGCAGTAATGTTGTTCTATTCCATCAGTTGACACTGAAAGTTCCACATGCAGTCTCTGCACTTCTGTTGCAGACAAACATGAGCCTTTTGTCCCCAGCAAGACATCTTTCGTGTATGTCCTTGCTATTATCACAACCACATCTTACGGTAGAGCGATGTACAACATTGAATCCATCCACATTGATACCCTTACCTGAGGATGGTGAGCCGCACAATTGTCTTGATGTAGCTACGGTCTGTACGAAAGCACGCCCAGACCTCCAGGACACACCCATCCCAAACAGTACAATTGTGTATGTGGATGGTTCTTCCACTAAAAACGCTTATGGACAAACACAATCTGGATATGCTGTTGTCACAAATTCAGAAGTATTGGATTCTGCTTCATTGCCATCCTCATTTTCAGCACAAGCAGCTGAATTAGTTGCTTTAACTGCAGCTTGCTATCTGTTTAAAGGTACGGCTGTATCAATTTATACAGACAGCCAGTACTCTTTCAGTACGCTGTGAAATTGCCTAACCAAATTGCTATATGCAAATGTGCGGCTCACACCAAAGGCTCTGACAGTGTTTCAAAAGGAAATGACGTTGCTGACAAAACCGCAAAGGCGGCAACAGCTCTTTCTATTTTTCTCCTATATGACACCCCTCCGGATATGACCACAAAAGAAACCCATATTGCCAAAAAAAAATATGTTTAAATGGGCAGCTATTATGAGCCATGGCGTGACGCATGTCTCATCAGGGGGTATGATATCGCAATTGCAATCTATTTTTTGTCTTTATGGGTTCGATGCATATGCAAAACAGCATTGTAGAGCATGCATGACATGTGCAAAACACAACTCACAAGGCAATTTGAGACCCCAAAGAGGTAAATTTCCAACACCACAATATCCCTTTCAAGTGATTCATATGGATTATATACAGCTGAGTAAACATGAAGGGAAGGAATTTTGTTTAGTCATAATTGATGCCTTCTCAAAATGGGTAGAATTGTTCCCTACAAACATGCAGATGCACTTACAGTGGCTAAGGCATTGTGCAAAGACATCATTCCATGATTTGGAATACCAGAAACAGTCTATTCAGATAATGGAGCGCATTTTGTTAATACAATAGTGCAATACGTAGGAGAAGCGCTACAGGTCAATCTCAAAACTCATTGCGCTTATCATCCACACAGTGCCGGATTAGTGGAAAGGACAAAGGGCACAATAAAAATAAGATTAAGGAAATGTATAGAAGAGACAAAACGAACCTGGATTGAATGTTGGACCTAGTAAAATTGTATATGAGAATAACACCAACACCATCAGGGTTAACACCATTTGAGATACTTTATGGACGACCATATCGTCTACCAATTTTGACATGGATACTAAAACAGCAGATGAGGAACAAACATTAGCAAATTTTATGAAAAAGACATTAACACAGAAAGAGATAACTTAAACACATTTACTGCCGAATAATTTTGATCTTCCACAGGACGGCCTTCCAGTAGTCTAGCCAGGAGACTGGGTGTTCATCAGAGTGATTAAGAGGAAGAACTGGTCCAGTCCTCGTTGGGAAGGTCTATACCGAGTGCTGTTAACAACACCAACTGCAGTAAAGATAGCGGAGAGATCAACGTGGATACATCACTGTAAGATACAGCGTGTGTTGGCGGCCTCCACAGTGTAAGGGGAAGTCTGGCTACAAAGGGAGTCTATTTAATTAGCAATAGATTGTCTCAATGCCAGTGAAGCAGGGAGATCCTTGCACTATTAGGTGAGGTGGTTAACAACACTGTATCCTAGCAATCATGACTGAACTACAGCAGACCCCGGAGCGGCGTGCTCAGCGCCGCCGCTGCCGGACTGTTGGTAGGGCAGCCGGTTGTGTTGTGATCTTAGTGTGTTTCGTGCTCCTCGGATTCCTGGCCTGGTGGTTGACCCAAGAATTGCAGCTCACTGTGGACCGAGCCAGAGAACAACGCAAGCAACATCAGAAGAGGTTTATTCATAATGTGAACGAGACAGATGGACACCCTCATATATACCATACTAATATGTGGTACAGATATGTTCATTTATTGGCTATGGAATTCGTTACTACTTGTTATGTTTGTTCGCAAATACCTATATCCTCAACACACCCAGCTCTGACAGCTAAACCGTACCCTGCTAGGGTGACAGAATGTCTTATCATACGGATACATAATCAAACTGTATTTCGGGGGCAGCAGTTCTCAGCAAATCTGATAAGATGTAACACCACTTGCCTCAGTGCAACCACTTATATGATAGGGATTTCAACAGAGGACGTACAAGCGTGCCCAAGTGCTGCTCCATTGACTAGACTGAAGGGAAACGCAAAAATATCATCACGTTAAATTGTCATCACAACGGCCATTCCCAATTTGCTTTTACGGGACAGGGAATAAAAATGTAGGTAAAATTAAGAAACGTCTGTGTACCCAAACGTATGTTTTATCAAATAATTTAAGCCTAACCAAAACATAATATGTGGATGGTACTTATCTTCATCACATTGGACGGGGATGTAATTATACAGGCTCCTGTCCATGGGGAACGGATGAATCATGTGCTTATGTTAGTAAGTTTTGCTACCACCTGTAAATGGTACTCCGGTGTATGATGACATCTATTGGCTTTATGGTTCCAGACTGTACATGAGTCTCCCACCAAATTGGGGTGGTGTGTGTGCACCTACCCAGGTGACTGACCATACATATGTGGTAAGACCTCCACAGAGAAGAATGGCAGCACCAGACGGAGGAGATTGATATACCCAGATGTGTTACCACATAATCACATGTGGGGCTCGGATGTACTAAAGGACCAAAAAATTGTGGTCTGTAGGAGATAAAATAGCACATTCATTGTTCCCCTGGATAGGAGTGGGAAAAAAAAATTCATTAATGATTGAAACTCTGAATTATTGATTGGGTCTGTTCATGAATGTAACAAAAAAAATAGTAGCAGCTCAAAACACTGAAATAGATGCTTTACGTACCATGGTGATGCAAAATCGTATGGTTTTAGACTTGCTTACTGGTTCACAGGGAGGAGTTTGTGTTCTGCTGAACACAACATGCTGTACTTTCATCCCAGACTCCATTCATTCAGTGGATATGCAGGACGCATTGGAAGAGCTGAATAAACTTCGTGATGCAATGCATAAAGACACCCTAGCCGTGAACCGGTGGAATCCCTGGTCCTGGTTGACTTCAGGACCATGTTGGCAGTTACTATTGAAAATGGTGACACCAGTTATTATAGTCCTAATTCTGATTGGACTTTGCATGTGTTGTGTGATCCCTTATATCAAAACAATGGTTGGCAAAATGGTGTCAAATACATTTGTACAGTGTAATCTGGCCTTCCAACAAACTATCAAGCATTGAAACAGTCAGACCTTAGTGGAGAAAACTGTAATGACTGTACTGAGAATTATGATGATATTGAAAAGCTCACAACTCCAGTTCAAGCTTGAACTGTTGACGTGATGAGTTAACACACTCTTAGCCTATGAAGCTTTAGCTGAAAAAGTAATAAGACAAGTGGTGTAGTCGAATAATACAGAAAAACGGTTCATTTATACCAGTCGGTAGGAGTGATGTATGGTGGTGGTGTGGTGATAACAGAATCCTTGATAGACTGCCACGAAATGTGTCAGGTTATTGTGCATTAATATCATTATTGTTACCCATGACCCCTGAAGACGTTACGACATATGCAGCCTCTTATTCCTGAGGATTGGCAGAAAGGCATAGCCAGACATAGAGTAAAAAGAGATTGGAAAGGAGTAGGAAATCCAACATATATTGACGCAATAGGAGTCCCCAGAGGAGTGCCTGACGAGTATAAACTGGTTGATCAAATAGCAGCTGGATTCAAATCTTCCATCTGTTGGTGGTGTTCAATTAATAAAAACGTGGACAGAATAAACTAAGTTAATAAACTAACTAACTAAGCTGGGTGATGCCTGCTATATGTTTAACAGGTGATAAACAGGTGGGAAATGTTAAGGATTTTATATATATATATATATATATGTTATCACTGTTAAACATTTGTAGCTTTGTCTTCTTTCTCATGAGAACGGTGTTGTGCTGTTTTGCACTTCACCCTGAGAACGTACGTGTTATTCAACCTTGTTTTAGCTTTGTCTTCTTTCTCATGAGAACGGAGATGTGCTGTTTTGCACCTGTCTTAATGCAATCCTGAGAATTCAATTTTGTTTTAGCACTCTGGGGTCAATCTGAACTGGGAATGAAGGACTGGATGTACTTATTGTTATAACATAACTTTGTTTTCGTAGCCGCTAACGACTGGGAGTAAAAGAACTGAAGGTTGAATTTTGACTGATTGTGATGCTTAGTGTTCCAGGCAGATGCAAAACAGCTGATAACTGCAACAGACGAACGAGATGTGCTGACCTGAAGTGTTCTTCCTTACAGCTGCACTTGACGTATGCGTTTATGTTATGGGAAGAAACTTGTCTTGCGTCATTACCCCCACCCTTAGGACAAGTTTCTTGTTTATGTGATGAGGGCGTCTCTTAATAAAAAGAGCGGAAAAGCAGGCCAGACTTGAGTGTAGCCTTGGTGTACAGCCTGGCCGCACTCCGCGCGTAATATTTGACTTTCTGTCTCACTGGTGTTTCTTGACTCTGTTTGTCTTGTTAAAGGTTTAAAAATGTTTGGAGGAGAAAATACCCAACAGTTCTGTTAGACCTCAGTGCTGCTTTTGATACTGTTGACCATAAAATTTTATTACAGAGATTAGAGCATGCCAATGGGGAATCTTCTTCACAGACTAAGGTTAATTATGGAGTTCCACAAGGTTCTGTGCTAGGACCAATTTTATTTACTTTATACATGCTTCCCTTAGGCAGTATTATTAGACGGCATTGCTTAAATTTTCATTGTTACGCAGATGATACCCAGCTTTATCTATCCATGAAGCCAGAGGACACACACACCAATTAGTTAAACTGCAGGATTGTCTTACAGACATAAAGACATGGATGACCTCTAATTTCCTGCTTTTAAACTCAGATAAAACTGAAGTTATTGTACTTGGCCCCACAAATCTTAGAAACATGGTGTCTAACCAGATCCTTACTCTGGATGGCATTACCCTGACTTCTAGTAATACTGTGAGAAATCTTGGAGTCATTTTTGATCAGGATATGTCATTCAATGCGCATATTAAACAAATATGTAGGACTGCTTTTTTGCATTTGCGCAATATCTCTAAAATTAGAAAGGTCTTGTCTCAGAGTGATGCTGAAAAACTAATTCATGCATTTATTTCCTCTAGGCTGGACTATTGTAATTCATTATTATCAGGTTGTCCTAAATGTTCCCTGAAAAGCCTTCAGTTAATTCAAAATGCTGCAGCTAGAGTACTGACAGGGACTAGAAGGAGAGAGCATATCTCACTCATATTGGCCTCTCTTCATTGGCTTCCTGTTAATTCTAGAATAGAATTTAAAATTCTTCTTCTTACTTATAAGGTTTTGAATAATCAGGTCCCATCTTATCTTAGGGACCTCATAGTACCATATCACCCCAATAGAGCACTTCGCTCTCAGAATGCGGGCTTACTTGTAGTTCCTAGGGTTTGTAAGAGTAGAATGGGAGGCAGAGCCTTCAGCTTTCAGGCTCCTCTCCTCTGGAACCAGCTCCCAATTCGGATCAGGGAGACAGACACCCTCTCTACTTTTAAGATTAGGCTTAAAACTTTCCTTTTTGCTAAAGCTTATAGTTAGGGCTGGATCAGGTGACCCTGAACCATCCCTTAGTTATGCTGCTATAGACGTAGACTGCTGGGGGGTTCCCATGATGCACTGTTTCTTTCTCTTTTTGCTCTGTATGCACCACTCTGCATTTAATCATTAGTGATTGATCTCTGCTCTCTTCCACAGCATGTCTTTTTCCTGATTCTCTCCCCTCAGCCCCAACCAGTCCCAGCAGAAGACTGCACCTCCCTGAGCCTGGTTCTGCTGGAGGTTTCTTCCTGTTAAAAGGGAGTTTTTCCTTCCCACTGTCGTTTTGACCGTTGGGGTTTTTCCGTAATTATTGTATGGCTTTGCCTTACAATATAAAGTGCCTTGGGGCAACTGTTTGTTGTGATTTCGCGCTATATAAATAAAACTGATTTGATTTGATTTGATTTGCAATTAACAAAAGCTCAGATTGCCAGATGGGAAATTTACCACTGTGCTACAATCACTGTCTTATAACAGGAGCGTAAAATGCCTAATATCATCAAGGAGATAAACGTATTTTTTTTAAAAAAGAAGAAGAAAAACCACCGTAATACCTGACAAGACTGCATTTGTTACTGCATATTTTTGGTGATACGTGACCAAAAGTGGCATATTTGTGGCACTGTTAGCTTGCCATATTGCTTGTCACATAGTCCTGCAGCGCGCATGTTCTGCCGGACACGCGTGACATTCAGATCACCAGCTGCATGATCTAATGGTCCATTTCACATGCAGCAGTCTGCCAAGGTGTACGGTGTGTGGCCGCTGCATCCCAGCTGTGTGTGCTCAAACATGGCTGTCTGGCCCCCATGTGATCATGTCTGTAAATACATATCAGCATATAATGCAAGTGTGCTCTCCCTCTGCACACCACATGTGTTGGGTGTGGGAGTGGAGGGGAGCGTGGAACACACGCACACCACATGTCGGGGGGGGGTATGTGACGCACGCATGCACTTGCGATACACATGCACCCCACGTGTGTGGCTTTTAACAACGCCACACTCGTGGGGGCACTTCGACAAATTGCACATCCAGCTCGAAAGTGATCGTCTGCTCACTGTTTTTGTGCTAACAGCGCGAATGGCCACACATTTTCTAAGTGACATACAACATTGCCATCTACTGGATGGGAGTGTGAAAAGCGACCAACATGTGATCGTTGGTCACTATTTGTTGTGCTGAATCACACTTCACAAACAGAATTTTCAGTTTTTCAAATTCCTTTTTTAACAAAATGAAAAAAATGACATTTTACGAATACACATTTATTTGTAAAAACCAACACACAACTTATTCGTTGTTCATTTTGGGTTTGTGATCGCCTTTGATTTTACTTAGAAGCCCCTGCAGTCCTTAAACTCGAAACTGGCTTATCAGCAGCCGACAGTGTACCAAGTCAATACTAAACGTTAGCGGTTAGCTGTAATTTGCACTAAATTTTTTAGTGGTTTATCGGTTTAGCCTTATAAAAGTTAACTTTTCAGTTAGTGGATTAGCGGTTCTCAAAGCTAACTCCATTCCCTCAGAGCGTCCTTGTGGCTTTTTTTGTGCATTTATTGTTCTTTGATCACTCGTGTCATTTCCAGTGTCATTCTATGTGTCAGTGTTTATTCCTCTGCACCTCCTGTGTTCTTACCCCACCATGATCTCTAGTTATTATGTTCTTTTTTCACAGCACAGTTGGTGCAATTTGCTGGTGTCTTTAGTGTTCCTTTCAATTCAGTGCGCCACCACTTTGATCTTATGAGTGTGTTCACATTTGTGCTTCTTCTCTCTATGCTTTTGGTGTGTCATGATTGGACTGTGGGGTTTTGGTCAAGGTTTGCATTGTGAGATTTTTTTGCTGTCTTTTTGTTCATAATTGGGTTTATTGTGTGAGATTTCTCTTGTCTTGTATCTGGGTGCTTGGTGTTGGGCGTTTCCCTCCAGTTCTCCCTCCTGTTTGCCACACCCCATTTCAGATCCTTCCACCACACCTGTCTTGCATTTCCTGCTTGTCACTTCCCCTTTATAAACTGCACCTCTCTTCTTTCTTCCCTGTGAGATTATCATACCTTGTGCCTTCACTTGAGAATTTCTTCTGTGAGCTTTGTCCAAAAACCTTGCTGTCTTTTGGTCCCTGTTTTGCCTCATGCTGTGGATACTGTTGCTTTTTACTGCTGGCCTTGTTGTTGACCGAACCCTGCCAGAACATTCATTAAACCCTGACAGCTTCAACGTTTGAATCTTACAGTTGTGTCCAAAGACCTCACAGAGTCTGACATGGTGTTTCCTTTTGCATCCCCTCAGTGATTTTAGTTTAATATTATTCGCTTGTTATTTTCTCCCTTTTCTGCATGTGTCACTACTTCCAGGATTAATGCTTCACTTTCCAGTACCATGGTGCTTTCGCCATTGATTGTTAAGCATTTGTTAAGAGGTGCTCCTTTCTGTGTGTCCTCTGCTAGATCATTAGTGGTTCTGAATGTCCGCTGAATATTGCACGGAGTTGAGGTGAAGATGTTTGCATACATATCATGTGAGTTTCCCATGAATGTGTGATTGTGAATGTCGAGTGCAGCTTATGCAGATGCAACGATCTGCTGATTTGTGTGCAAATGCCATGTGGCACTCTCACAGATGCCGTTCATGGCTGAAATGAAGACATGTTTGCGCAAAAAGTGCTCAACTGGTATTATCCTGCTATTATCCCGCTATTATCCTGCTATTATGTACAACCCCCATTCCAATGAAGTTGGGACATTGTGTAAAATGTATATAAAACAGAATACAATGATTTGTAAATCCTCTTCAACTTATACGAGGTCTGTTAGAAAAGTATCGGACCTTTTTATTTTTATGGATTTGAATCACGTGTGATTGCATCAGACAAGCTTGAACCTTCGTGCGCATGCGTGAGTTTTTTCACGCCTGTCGGTTGCGTCACTCGCCTGTGAGCAGGCTTTGTGTGAGCACTGGTCCACCCTCTCATCGTTTTTTTATTGCGAATAAATGTCTGAACAATTTGGAGCTTTGCTGCATCAATTTTTTTCCAGAAACTGTGTGAGACCTCCAGGTGGACACCGTTCGGAAAATTAATATGGCTTTCAGGGATGATTTTATGGGGATTATACAGATTAAGGAGTGTTACTGCCGCTTTAAGGACGGCCCACAACTGCTGAGAGCGCGACATGCTCAGACCCCGCTGAAACAACCAGATCATTTCCAACGTGAAGGCTTTGTTGATCCGGGACCTCGTCTGACTTTCACAAAAAGGCAGAAGTTGTGGATATCAGCACTTTTTCGGCACATCCCACTGTTACAGGAGTTTTTTTCATGGAAAGAAAAGCGGAGGGATGCACCACAGAGCCGTTCATTACGTGGGACAAAACCACCTCGGTGTTGGTCTCACAGGACGGCTTTGAGATGGCTTTCAGATGGATTCCGGTTGCTTTTCAGTCGTGTGATTATCCGATTGTGATTGTGCATGAGCTGGACATGTCCCAACATGTCCTGGAAGGCTTCATCACAGCGTTGCTTTGCGCCATGCGGCTCCACAATTTCTCATATACTCACTCCACTGAAAGCCATCAAAAGCCGCCTGGATTTTACAAATGGTTATCAACACGGAGGTGTTTTTCCTGTGCCGCCGCACCGCGCCGGCTGCGTCCCGACGCGCGGACCCGTCCGCACATCTTTCATTAAAAAAAATCTCCTTTAACAGTGGAATATCCGGATAAAATGCTGAAACCGACTTCTTCTGAAACTTTTCTGTTCTCTCACGACGTCCTGGATCAATAGAGCCTGAAATGTGGAGGTTTTCAGCTTGAAACAGGCTGACGACGGCGCCTGAGAGCGCTGCACGACGTCTCGCTCCATGGGAAGTCCTTAAAGCGACAGTATCACCTCAAAATCTCTCATCAGCCATTAAAATTTTCATCGAAAACCAGCTTAATTTTTCGAACCGTGTCCACTTCGATGTGTCTCACAGGTTTAGAAAAAATTTTGATCAAACAAAGCGCCAGTCTCTCAGCAACTTCTCAGACAAAGGAATTCCGATGAGGGGCTGGACGACTCCTCCCACAAGGAGTGCTTACAGGCGAATGATGTCACCGACAGGCGTGGAAAAACTCACGCATGCGCACGAGGGTTCAAGCATGTCTGACGTAAAAACATATGAATGAAATCCATATAGTTTTTGAAAAAAATAAAAAGGACCTATACTTTATTGACAGACCTCGTACAAAAGCTTCAGATATTTGTCGCTGAGATAGATGATGACTGGAGTCTAGTTTTAAGCAGAAACAACGTGCTAATCGAAGAATCACAGCCGACGCTGAGAAATGATGCTGCTGACACTCTGAAATTATGCATACGCAGTGAAGGCAGGATGGACCGATTTTTTTTTTTGGGGGGGGGGGGGTCATTCGGCCGGTGACACCAGATTTTGTATAATGGATTTTCGCTCACATTGGACAGAACGTCCTATCTGATCACAATGGATTTCCATTAAAAACCCCTCACATATACTGGACAGAGCAGTCAGGACGTGCCCAGTAACAGAAGTATGAAATTAAGTTCACTGACACTCACCAATTTGAGGAAAGTGCAACAAAATGGTGGTGCTTGTTGCTTGCCTTGTAATATGGTGTTAAGTTTCACACATATCCCTGGGTGTGATGAACCAAACCACTTTAAATCAGAGAGCTCTGCCTGACTGCGGACCCTCCCCGTGTCATCATTCATTATTCACTCATCTTTAACAGCTTATCCAGGATCAGATCACGGGAGCAACAGCTCCAGCAGGGGACACCACACTTCCCTTTTCCAGACAACATTGACCACCTCCGACTCGGGGATCAAGTCATTCCCAGGCCTGTGTGAAGATATAAACTCTCCACCCAGTCCTAGGTCTTCCATGGGTTCTCCTCCCAGATGGACGTGCCTGGAACACCTCCCTAGTAAGGCCCTCTGGGGGCATCCTTACGAGATGCCTGAACCACCCCAGCTGGCTCCTTTCAATGTGAAGGAGCAGTGGCTCTACTCCGAGCTCCCAACGGATGACAGAGCATCTCACTCTTTCTCTAAGGGAGACACCAGCCACCCTCCTAAGGAAGCCCATTTCGGCCACTTGCACCCATGATCTAGTTATTTCAGTTATGACCCAACCCTCATGACCATAAGTGAGAGTAGGAATGAAGATTGACCAGTAGGCCGAGAGCTTCGCCTTTTGGCACAGCACCATTTTCATCACAACAATTATGGGCAGACAAAATGCAATACCACCTCTGCTACACCAATTCTCCGGCAAAGCTCACACTCTGTTGTCCCTTCACTCATGAACAAAACCCCAAGTTACTTGAAAACCTTCACATGGGGTAAGAGTGCATTCCCTATCCAGACTAGGCAATCCATCGGTTTCCTTCTGACAACCACAGCCTCAGATTTAGAGGTGCTGATCCTCATCCAAACTAGAAACACTCCTCCCCCAACTATGCCTTGATATCCTGCCATGAATATCACAAACAGGATTGGTGACAGGGCGCAGCCCAGGCAGAGGCCAATCCCCACTAGAAATGAGTGCAACTTACTGCAGAGAACCCGGACACAGCTCTAGTGTTGTGAGTACAAAGACTGGATGGCCTCGAGAAGGGACCCACTTTCCAGCAAAGTCTAGAGTAGACTTTACCAGGGAGGATGAGTAGTGTGATGCACCTGTAATTGGCACACACTCTCTTGTCCCCTTTTTTTAAATATGGGGACCACCACCCTAGTTTGCCACTCCTTAGGCACCATCCCAGACCTCCATGCAATGTTGAAAAGATGCCTCATCCAACACAGTCCCTCCACACACACAGCCTTCAGCATTTCAATCAATCAATCAATTTTTTTATATAGCGCCAAATCACAACAAACAGTTGCCCCAAGGCGCTTTATATTGTAAGGCAAGGCCATACAATAATTATGTAAAACCCCAATGGTCAAAACGACACCCTGTGAGCAAGCACTTGGCTACAGTGGGAAGGAAAAACTCCCTTTTAACAGGAATAAACCTCCAGCAGAACCAGGCTCAGGGAGGGGCAGTCTTCTGCTGGGACTGGTTGGGGCTGAGGGAGAGAACCAGGAAAAAGACATGCTGTGGAGGGGAGCAGAGATCGATCACTAATGATTAAATGCAGAGTGGTGCATACAGAGCTTCCTCCTCACAGTCACCCAGTCAGCCTGCTTTCCCGGCTGCTCGGGATCTGCCAGGGGGGAACTAACGGCGGCTAAGCTACCTTGGTCCGCACCGACTACAGGGGCCTGGCTAGCTGTAGAATTTTCCACGGTGCGGAGCCGAGTCTCCAATTCGCCCAGCCTGGCCTCCAAAGCTACGAATAAGCTACACTTATTACAAGTACCGTTACTGCTAAAGGAGGCCAAGGAATAACTAAACATTTCACACCCAGAGCAGAAAAGTGCGGGAGAGACAGGAGAAGCCGCCATGCTAAATTGGCTAAGAGCTAGTAGCTACGCTAAGCTAGCGGATTCCTAAAAACACGCAAAGTGAATAATGTGTAAATAATTTAGAGGTGGTTCAGCAGAAGGAGTGCTTTAGTTAAGGCACGTAAAGATTACACTGGGAAACAAATCGTAATCTAGATAACTAGATCAATCTAACTGCGCAGATTAAACAGCTAACAGATACAGAAAAACACGTCTGTGCTCCGGAACAGGAAGTGATACAATACCGCAGTGAGAGCCAACCACTGCGGAATGGGGTCTAATAAACATGTTGATGGTTTGGATGAAGTAACTAATGAAAATAACTCAGACAGAACAATCGGAGAGAAAGAGTCTAACCAAATACCGGCATCACTGAAAGCAGCCAAAGATAACGATACGTCTTTGGGATGGTTATGAGTAATTTTTTCTCTAATAGTTAAAATTTTGTTAGCAAAGAAAGTCATGAAGTCATTACTAGTTAAAGTTAATGGAATACTCAGCTCAATAGAGCTCTGACTCTTTGTCAGCCTGGCTACAGTGCTGAAAAGAAACCTGGGGTTGTTCTTATTTTCTTCAATTAGTGATGAGTAGAAAGATGTCCTAGCTTTACGGAGGGCTTTTTTATAGAGCAACAGACTCTTTTTCCAGGCTAAGTGAAGATCTTCTAAATTAGTGAGACGCCATTTCCTCTCCAACTTACGGGTTATCTGCTTTAAGCTACGAGTTTGTGAGTTATACCACGGAGTCAGACACTTCTGATTTAAAGCTCTCTTTTTCAGAGGCGCTACAGCATCCAAAGTTGTCTTCAATGAGGATGTAAAACTATTGACGAGATACTCTATCTCCCTTACAGAGTTTAGGTAGCTACTCTGCACTGTGTTGGTATATGGCATTAGAGAACATAAAGAAGGAATCATATCCTTTCATTTCATTTCTGAACAGATCTCATCAACTCCTGGGGCATTGCCGAGTTGAGTGACTACCTCAGTGACTTCCACCAGGGAAATTGATGATAATCCTCCATCAGCTTCCAGCTCTGCCCTTACTATAGAGGGCGGTCTGATGGAGGACTTCCTCAAAGTGTTCCTTCCTGCAGCATATTACATCATCAGTTGAGGTCATCAGAGTCCCATCCTTACTGTAGACAGCTTGGATGGTTCCCCGTTTTCCCCTCCTGAGGTGACTCACAGTCTGCCTGAAGCACCTTGGTGCTGACTTAAAATCCTTCTCCATGGTTGCACCGACCTCCCCAACACAGCTGCTGCTGCTGCTGCCGCCCTTTCGGGCCTGTCAGTACCTTGCAACTGCCTCCGGAGTCCTCAGAGATAATATATCCCGGAAGGACTCCTCCTTCAGTCGGATGGCTTCCCTGACAACCAGTGAACACCAAGGTGTTCGAGGGTTGCTGCCCCTTGAGGAAACCTAAGACCTTCAAGCCACAGCTCGCCGCTGCAGCTTCAGTAATGGAAGCTTTGAACATTGCCCATTCTGGTTCATTCTCCACAGTGATGATAGAAAAGCTCCGCCCAAGCTGTGAGTTAAAGATTTGTCGGGCAGTGGGCTCCTCCAGACATTTCCAGTTCACCTGCACTATCTATTTGGGCTTACCAGGTCTGTCTAAAGCCCTCCCCCACCCTCTGATCCAACTCACCACCAGATGGTGATCATTTGACAGCTCTGCCCCTCTCTTCACCCGAGTATCCAGAACATGCAGCCTCAGATCAAATGATACAATCACAAAATTTATCAGCCATCGGCCTAGGGTGCTCTGGTACCATGTACACTTATGAACATCCTTATCTTCAAACATGGTGTTCGTTATGGACAGTCAGTGACTAGCACAGAAGTCCAATAACAAACGACGGTTCAGGTTTAGATCCGGGAGGCCGTTCCTACCAATCACGCCTCTCCAGGTGTCTCTGTCATTGTCCACGTGTGCATTGAAGTCCCCCAGCAGAACAATGGAAACCCCCATGGGAGCCCCATAAAGGACTCTATTCAGGGACTCTAAGAAGGCCAAAGACTCCAAACTGTTGTTCTGTGCATATGCACAAACAACAGTCAGGTCACTTCCTGGTCAACTGAAGGTGCAGGGAGGCTGTCTGATATACCAGGGTAAACTCCAACATAGCAGCACTCAGCCGGGGACTCATGAGTATCCCCACATCCACCCGGTGCCTTACACCCTGGGCAACTCCAGTGAAAAATAAGGTCCAACCCCTATCAAGGAGAGTGGTTCCAGAGCTGAGGCTGTGTGTGAAAGTGAGGCTCAACAGATCTAACTGGTATCGCACCACCTCACGCACAAGCTCTGGCTCCTTCCCCCACAGCGATGTGATGTTCCACACCTCCAGAGCTAGCCTCTGCCGCCCGACTTTCACTGCCACCCATGGGACAGCGCACCCGACACAAGTAGTTCCCCCTGCGGGTGGTGAGCCCACAGGTTGGAGATAGAAAGTCCACGTTGCCTTTTCGAGCTGTGCCTGACTGGGCTCTGTGACAAACCTAGGCCCCAGGGACTCACTCACGGGCCCTCCATACAGGCTTGGCTCCAGATGGGAGCCCTGGGCTTCCTCCAGGCCGGGTCACATTTCCTCTACCTCATTTTTCATGGTGTCTTGTGAACCATTCTTAGTCTTGCCCCTCGCCTGAGACCAATTTGCCATGGGAGACCCTACCAGGAGCACAAAGGCTCCAGACAACACACCTCATAGGTTCATAGCGGCAGACAAACCTCTCCACCACGATAAGGTGATGGTTCCCAGAGAGGCTTCCCCGTGATGTGTACCTGATAAATGACTGAGACTGCAAAAGCTATGATTTGTCACTTTTACGTTTTCACCCCTTCCTCTCCCGTCATATTTAAAAGCTTTGGCAGTGTGGCCGCCGATTATATTTTGATCATGTACCAAATATGTTTGGCAGAAAAGTCCGCAAATATGACCAACTGTACAACAGAGAGTCAGATAAAGATGCTGAAATGACCCAAGCAAAATTACATGTGCCATAATATTGGTTTGGGGGTTGATGATTGTATAAAGAGGTTGACTCGTTGAGGGACAAATTAATCCAGAAAGGTCACTGTTTCTGCAGCAGATTGAACTTTAAAGGATAACACGCATACTTACATCAATGCATAACCATGGAGATGGAAAACCATGAATCAGGCTTTAGGCTTTTAAGGTACTACTCCACAGTGGACTTAGAAAAAGTGTAACTTGACCAAATGTAATCTTTACACACACCAGGCACATAATGCCTGGTGCTTATTTTTATAATTTTTGACTGTCAAGCTTCAGTTCAGTATTCACAATGTGCATGTAAAACATGATGAAGCATTACTTCTTAAGAGAATGCTGATATATTACTCACTTCCTGGCACACTGCAGTTTAGCAAGACTGTAGAGCTGTACACCATATTGGATAAACTGTGGGCATTTACCTCGGCTTTTCCTTCTGATTCTATTTATTCTGGGGACTTTTTTATTTCTCATGTTTGCATTCTTTTTAAATTGTCTCTTAATCTGGATTGTCTGCTACTCGTGATTTGCTCATGCATTTTTAATCATCTTACTGCACGTTTTCAACCTTGTTGAGTTGTTTAGTTCAGATGTTGTTAATGTTTTAGTTAAGTCTTTTAATCAACAGTCTTTCTATTTTTGACAGAGTGGCTCCTTTTGAAACCAAACACACAGGGGGCGTAAAATGAACGGGTAATGGATAAGCCAAACAGTAACAATTTAATGTTGTGAAGTGCACAACAGAATACAGACAAATACAGTTTTGGTAGTACAGACAATTATATGTTGAGTGACGTGTGGGCAGGCTTGAGGATAGGAGACGTCCATCCAGAACCGAGCCGGATCCCACACGGCCATCACCGCCAACGGACCTGAAGAACACCGGAGCCGCCAGGTCCTGGATCCCCAGGTGGCCACCGTCTCCAGCTGTCAGACCTGGTACTGCTGGCAGAGAACAGAAACAGTATAGATGAATGTGAGTTCGCACACTCAGTAATTTCACGGTCTGTGTTCCTTTGGGAGGGAGCACCTCCACCTCCAAACAACACACGTGCAGCTCCTGTCTAACCACTTATCTGGTTGGGGTGTGAAGCAAAGCCGTCGCTGATCACACCAAACGCCAATCCCACAGATAAGGCAACACTTACAGGAAAACGGCTGCAAAGAAGTTCTGACTATAAGTCAGTGTTAAGTTCAGACACAGCAGAGAATATTACCTCTTCTGGTAACTGATTTCTCGGCGAGGAGGTGGAGTTGCAGTCCAGCCTTTATGGTGATGGTGATGAGTTGGATGAGTGACAGCTGGTGCTGATGATAAGTGACAGCTGTCACTCCCAGTGGCTCCGACGCCCTCTCGTGCTTGAAGCCCGCACTTCAAGCAGGGCGCCATCTGGTGGTGGTGGGCCAGCAGTACCTCCTCTTCAGCGGCCCACACAACAGGAACCCCCCTCAACGGGCGCCTCCTGGTGCCCGACCAGGCTTGTCCGGGTGCCGGGTGTAGAAGTCGGCCAGGAGGGTCGGGTCCAGGATGAAGCTCCTCTTCACCCAGGAGCGTTCCGACAGACTTCCAGGAGTCGACGCACAGTCCAAGCCGGCTCCCCGTCAATGATCCGGGCAGGTGGTGGCGCTGGTCCAGGGGCACAGAGTGGAGAGGTATGGCAGGGTTTGAGGCGTGACACATGAAAGACCGGATGAATCCGCAGTGAAGCTGGCAGCGTCAGCATCACTGCGGCTGGACTGAGGACTTTAGTGATGGTGAAGGGTCCTATGAATCTGTCTTTGAGTTTTTGGGATTCCACTTGCAGGGGGATGTCCTTTGTAGATAGCCAAACCACCTGCCCGGGCTGATACATAGGGGCCGGGGCACGCCGGCGGTCTGCATGGGCCTTAGCCCTCGTCCGGGCTTTGAGCAGGGCAGAGCGGGCGGTACGCCACACCCGACGGCACCTCCTCAGATGGGCCTGGACCGAGGGCACCCCGACCTCTCCCTCCACTAGCGGAAACAATGGGGGCTGGTACCCCAAACATACCTCAAACGGGGAGATGCCAGTGGCAGATGAAACTTGGCTATTATGAGCGTACTCGATCCAGGCCATATGGTTACTCCAGGCCGTCGGGGAGGCTGGAGGAGGCCTTGGGTCTTGTGGTGGTTGGCTTTGCCCCTGGCGCAGATGGTGCAGGCCTGGACGTACGCCCGAACGTCGGCTTCCAGAGACGCCCACCAGAAGCACTGCCAGACCACTGCCACGGTTCTTCGCACCCCCGGGTGGCAGGAGGAACCGTGACAGAAGTCCAGGACTGCAGCCCTGGCCTCTGGTGGGACAAACATCTTGTTCTTCGGTCCAGTCCCCGGGTCCGGCTTCCGTGTCAGGTCCTCCTGGACGGTCTTCTCCATGTCCCAGGTGAAGGTGGCCACGACAGTGGACTCGGGGATAATGGTTTCTGTTGGGTCTGACAGCTCAATCCTGACTTCCTCCTCGTGCACCCAGGACAGGGTGTCAGACCGTTGGTTCTTCATCCCGGGGCGGTATGTGATCTGAAAGTCAAAACGCCCGAAGAACAGTGACCAGCGGGCTTGCCTGGGGTTCAGACGATTGGCGGTCCGAATGTATTCCAGGGTCCGATGGTCTGTGAAAACCGTGAATGGTACCGAAGCTCCCTCCAACAGGTGTCTCCACTCCTCCAGAGCCTCCTTCACCGCAAGGAGTTCCCGATTGCCGACGTCATAGTTCCTTTCAGCCGGGGTCAACCTGTGGGAAAAGTAGGCACATGGGTGGAGAACCTTGTCGGACTCCCCGCTCTGGGATAGCACGGCTCCTATCCCTGAGCCAGAGGCGTCCACTGCAACTATAAACTGGCGATTTGGATCGGGCTGCACCAGGACTGGTGCAGTCGAGAACCGGCGTTTCAACTCCCTAAATGCGGCTTCGCACCGATCCGACCAGGTGAAGGGGACTTTTGTGGAGGTCAGGGCTGTCAGGGGGCTAACTACCTGACTGTAGCCTTTGATGAACCTCCGGTAAAAATTAGCAAAACAGAGGAACTGCTGTAGTTTCCTACGGTTTGTTGGTTGGGTCTAATCTCTCACCGCCGCAACCTTGGCCGGATCAGGGGAGACGGAGTTGGAGGAGTTTATGAACCCCAGGAAGGACAAAGAAGTGCGGTGGAACTCACACTTCTCGCCCTTCACAAACAGCCGGTTCTCCAACAACCGCTGCAGGACCTGACGTACATGCGTAACATGACTCTCAGGATCTGGGGAAAAGATGAGTATATCGTCTAGATATACAAAGACAAACCGATGCATAAAGTCCCGTAAGACGTCATTAACCAAGGCCTGGAACGTCACGGGCGCATTGGTGAGGCCGAATGGCATGACCAGGTACTCAAAGTGACCTAACGGGGTGTTAAATGCCGTCTTCCACTCATCTCCCTTCCGGATCCGAACCAGGTGGTACGCATTCCTAAGATCCAGTTTTGTGAAAATTTGGGCTCCATGCAGGGGCGTAAACACTGAATCCAACAGGGGCAAAGGGTATCGATTGCGAACCGTGATCTCGTTCAGCCCTCTGTAGTCAATCCATGGACGGAGTCCGCCGTCTTTCTTGCCCACAAAAAAGAAACCTGCACCCATCGGGGAGGTGGAGTTCTGGATCAGCCCGGCAGCTAATGAGTCCCGGATGTAGGTCTCCATTGATTCTCGCTCAGGACGTGAGAGGTTGTACAGACTGCTGGACGGATACTCAACGCCCGGGATCAAATCAATGGCGCAGTCGTACTGTCGGTGCGGGGGAAGAGTGAGTGCTAGATCATTGCTGAAGATGTCAGCAAGATCATGGTACTCCTCCTGTACCGCCGTCAGATTGGGGGGAATCTTGACCTCCTCACTCGCCGTCACACCAGGCGGAACCGAGGATCCGAGACATTCCCGGTGGCAGGTTTCGCTCCACTGAGCCACAACCCCAGACGGCCAATCAATCCGGGGATTGTGCTTTATCATCCAAGGATAACCCAAAATCACACGGGAGGTAGAAGGTGTTACATAAAACACAATCTCCTCCTTGTGATTACCAGACACCACCAATGTCACTGGCTGTGTCTGGTGTGTGATTAGTGGAAGAAGGGTGCCATCTAGTGCCCGTACCTTCAAAGGTGAAGGTAGAGCCACTAGAGGGAGCCCGACCTCCCTTGCCCATCTGCTGTCCAGCAGATTCCCTTCCGACCCCGTGAAGGGTCAGATCCCCACTCAGGATCATAACTGGGATGCGTGCTGATTTACGGGGTTTCCCCGCGTGCGTGTTATGGCCCACCCTTAGCCCAGTTTCTAAGGGCGGGCGTTGTCGTTTAACCGCTTGGGGCAGTTCCTCTGTAGATGCTCACTCGAGCCACAGAAAAAACACTCCCCGCGGGCCAGCCTCCGTTGTCTGTTATTTGATTTGACTTTGGCCCTGCTCGTGTCCATAGCTTCGTCAGCAGTGGGAGCTGTTGCCACACGGGAGTCACAGGCAGTGGAGCGTGGGGAAGGCAGCACCATTTCGGACCCGGAAGGAAGAGGGACGGCTCGTGCCCAGCCACACCCCCCGCCCTGCTCCCGACGGTGTTCCTCTAATCAGTTATCTAATCGTATAACCAGATCAACAAGCCCATCGAAATCCCACGGTTCGTCCTTAGCCAGTAGATGCTCCTTCAGGACCGGAGACAGTCCGTTTATGAAGGCGGCGCGGAGCGCAACGTTGTTCCAGCCGGACCTCGCTGCCGTGATGCGGAAGTCGACTGCGTACTCCGCTGCACTCCGGCGCCCCTGTCTGATTGACAGCAGCAAGTTTGATGCAGATTCACCTCTATGGGGGTGATCAGAAACCTGTTTGAACTCCCTCACAAACCCAGTATACGTCGTTATGAGCCGTGAATTCTACTCCCAGAGCGCCGTAGCCCAGGCGCGTGCCTCTCCTCAAAGCAAATTTATTACGTAAGCAACCCGGCTGGCGTCTGATGCGTACATGACGGGACACTGTGAAAAGACGAGCGAGCACTGCATTAAGAAGTCCGTGCACGTCTCGACACAGCCTCCGTACGGCTCCGGAGGGCTTATGTATGCTTCAGGGGATGGTGGGGGGGTTCGTTGAACGACCAGCGGAATGTCTGTCTCGGGCCTCCAGTCAGCAGGTGGAGGTGCTGCAGCAGCGCCCTGAGCATATGCTTCCACCTGGGCGGTGACAGCCTCCATCTTCCGATTGAGAATAACATTCTGCTCGGTGACTAAGTCCAACCGAGCAGTGAAAGCGGTTAAGATTTGCTGCAGCTCACCTAACACACCTCCTGCTGACGCCTGTTCACCTCGCTCTTCCATTGGCTGTTCAAGCGATGGTTGATGCCCCTCGGGATCCATGACGCTGGCCGAGAAATCCTGTTGTGAAAGTGTAGGAACACGGACCCACAACAGGGGGCATAAAATGAACGGGCAATGGATAAGCCAAACAGTAACAATTTAATGTTGTGAAGTGCACAACGGAATACAGACAAATACAGTTTTGGTAGTACAGACAATTATATGTTGAGTGACGTGTGGGCAGGCTTGAGGATAGGAGACGTCCATCCAGAACCGAGCCGGATCCCACACGGCCTTCACCGCCAATGGACCTGAAGAACACCGGAGCCGCCAAGTCCTGGATCCCCAGGTGGCCACCGTCTCCAGCTATCAGACCTGGTACTGCTGGCAGAGAACAGAAACAGTATAGATGAGTGTGAGTTCACACACTCAGTAATTTCACGGTCTGTGTTCCTATGGGAGGGAGCACATCCACCTCCAATCACACACACATGCAGCTCCTGTCTAACCACTTATCTGGTTGGGGTGTGAAGCGAGGCCGTCGCTGATCACACCAAACGCCAATCCCACAGATAAGGCAACACTTACAGGAAAACGGCTGCAAAGAAGTTCAGACTATAAGTCAGTGTTAAGTTCAGACACAGCAGAGAATATTACCTCTTCTGGTAACCGATTTCTAGGCGAGGAGGTGGAGTTGCAGTCCGGCCTTTATGGTGATGGTGATGAGTTGGATGAGTGACAGCTGGTGCTGATGATAAGTGACAGCTGTCACTCCCAGTGGCTCCGACGCCCTCTCGTGCTTGAAGCCCGCACTTCAAGCAGGGCGCCATCTGATGGTGGTGGGCCAGCAGTACCTCCTCTTCAGCGGCCCACACAACACACACCCTCTTAATAACTCTTCCCCCTGGTTGAATGAGTTCCAGGTTCACCTCCTTCATTTAAAGGAGCTTTTTTTGTCTGCATATATGGCCACCTAATAGAGTGGGGTCCTATCCATGGTGCATCCTCCCATGCCCTATGACTGCTGGCATAGGCTCCAGCCTCCCCATGAACCTTGACTGGAGTAAGTCGATATAGAAAATGAGTGATGCTATGTCATTCACTCACACTGTTACTCATTTTCAACTACTTATCCAGAATCAGGTGGCGGGCATAACAGGTCCAGCAGGGTACCTTAAACTTCCCTTTCCAATGTAACATTAACCACCTCTGACTGGGGGATACCAAGGCGTTCCCAGGCCAGTGTGGATATATAATCTCTCCACATACTCCTGACTCTCCTCCCAGATGGATGGGCCTGGAACTCCTCCCTAGGGAGGCTGCCAGGGGGAAACCTTACCAGACGCCTGAACCACCTCAGCTGGCTGTTTTCAAAGGGAAGGAGCAGTGGCTCAACTCCGAGCTCCTCACAGATGACCAAGCTTCTCACCTTATCTCTAAGGGAGACACCAGTACCCTCCTGAGAAAATCGATGTTTGCTGATTGTACCTGCAATCTAGTTCTTTCAGTCATGACCAAACCCTCATGACCATAGGTGAGACTAGGAGTGAAGACTGACCAGTAGATAGAGAGCTTCACCTTATGGCTCGGCTCCCATTTCATCACAACAATATGGTAGAGCGAATGGAACACCATGCCTGCTGTGCTGATTCTCCATTCTGTCTCATGCTCTATTGTCCACTCACTCGCGAACAAGACCCCGAGGTACTTGAACATCTTCACATGAGGCAAGACCTCATTCCTGACCTGGGGTAGGCAATCCATCAGTTTCCTGCTGAGAACCATGAACTCAGATTTAGAGGTCCTGATCCTTATCCCAGCTTCCTCACATTCAGCTGCAAACTGACCCAGTGAAGACACAGGCCAATGAACCCAACAGGACCACATCATCTGTAAAAAGAAGTGATGAGACCCTGAGGCCACCAAATTGAAGACCCTCCTCCCCCTGACTATGCCTCAATATCCTGTCCATGAATATCACAAACAGGACTGGTAGCAAGGCACAACCCTGGTAGAGGCCAACCTCCACCGGAAACAACTTACTGCAAAAAACCCAAACATAGCTCTCACTTTGTTAGTACAGAGATTGGATGGACCTGAGAAGGGACCTCCTCATTCCATACTCCCGGAGCACCTCCCACAGAATCTCCTGGGGTACCCGATTATACACCTTCTCCAAGTCCTCAAAACACATGTAGATTGGATGGGCATACTTCCCGGCCCCCTCCAAGATCCTTGCGAGATGGAAGAGCTGGTCAGTTGTGCCATGGCCAGTACAGATCTGGCATTGTTCCTCTTCAATCCAAGGTTCGACTATCGGCCGAACTCTCCTTTCCAGTACACTGGAGTAGACTTTACCAGGGAGGCTGAGTGGTGTGATGCCCCTGTAATTGGCACACACTCTGGTCCCCTTTTAAAAAAAAAAATTTCGAAGAGCACCCCAGTTTGCTACTCCTTAGGCAATGTCCTCAAGGCAATGCTGAAGAGATGTCTCATGCAAGACAGTCCGTCCATACACAGAGCCTTCAGCATGTCTGAACAGATCTCTTCAACCCCTGGGGCTTTGCCCCTGCAGAGTTGTTTATCTACCACAGTGACTTCCACCAGGGAAATTGATCATGATCCCCCATCAGTTTCCAGTTCTGCCCCTACTATAGAGGGCGCTCCAGACTGATGTAGGAGTTCCTCAAAGTGTTCCATCCAGGCCCCAATTACCTCCTCAGTCGAGTCCCATCCTTATTGCAGACAGCTTAGGTGGTTCCCCATTTTCCTCTCCTGAGTTGCCCCACGGTCCACGGTCCAGAAGCACCTTGGTGCCGAAAGGAAGTCCTTTTCAATGGTTACTCCGAACTCCTCCCACACCTGTTGCTTTGTCTCCTTCATCACCGCAAATAATATATTGCAGGACTCCTTCAGTTGGATGGATTCTCTGACCATCGGTGTCCACCATCATGTTTGAGGGTTGCCACCCCTTGAGGCATGTAAAGTCTTCAGGCCACAGCTCCCAGCTGCACCTTCAGAAATGGAAACTTTGAATGTTGCCCATTCCTGTGGCCGTTCTTTATGGAGTTTGCATTTCTCTCCGTGTTTGTGTGGGTTCTCTCTGGGTGCTCCAGCTTCCTCCCACATCTAGAGACATACAGGTTAGGTGAATTGGAAACTGCAAAATTTTTCCAGGTTTCCCTTGTAAATGGAACTTGACCTCAATGGGACTAACTTGGTTAAATAAAGGTTAAATACAACCCCAATTCCAATGAAGTTGGGATGTTGTGTAAAATGTAAATAAAAACACAATACAATGATTTGCAAATTGTCTTCAACCTATATTGAATTGAATACATGACAAAGACAAGATATTTAACGTTCAAACTGATAAACTTTATTGGTTTTGTGCAAATATTTGCTCATTTTGAAATGGATGCCTGCAACATGTTTCAAAAAAGCTGGGACAGTGGTATGTTTACCACTGTGTTACATCACCTTTCCTTTGAACAACACTCAGTAAGCGTTTGGTAACTGAGGACACTCATGATTGGGTATAAAAGGAGCATCCCCAAAAGTCTCAGCCATTCACAAGCAAAGATGTGGTGAGGATCACCACTTTGTGAACAACTGCATGAAAAAATAGTCCAACAGTTTAAGAACAATGTTTCTCAACGTTCAATTGTAAGGAATTTAGGGATCCATCATCTACAGTCCATAGTATAATCAGAAGATTCAGAGAATCTGGAGAACTTTCTACACGGAAGCGGCAAGGCCGAAAACCAATACTGAATGCCTGTGACCTTCGATCCCTAAGGCAGCACTGCATTAAAAACCGACATCATTGTGTAAAGGGTCTTACCGCGTGGGCTCAAGAACACTTCAGAAAACCATTGTCAGTTAACACAGTTCGTTGCCACATCTACAGACTGCAAGTTAAAACTCTACAATGCAAAGCAAAAGCCATATATCAACAACATCCAGAAACGCAGCCATCTTCTCTGGGCCCAAGCTCATTTGAAATGGACAGATGCAAAGTGGAAAAGTGTGCTGTGGTCTGATAAGTCCACATTTCAAATTGTTTTTGGAAATCATGGACAGTGGGTCCTCCAGACAAAAGAGGAACAAGACCATCCAGATTGTTATCAGCGCAATGTTCAAAAGCCAGCATCTGTGATGGTATGGGGTGTGTTAGTGCCCATAGCATGGGCAACTTGCACATCTGTGATGGCAACCATCAATGCTGAAAGGTACATCCAGGTTTTGGAGCAACACATGCTGCCATCGAAGCAATGTCTTTTTCAGGGACGTCCCTGCTTATTTCAGCAAGACAATGCCAAGCCACATTCTGCATGCACGTGTTACAACAGCGTGGCTTCATAGTAAAAGAGTAATAGACTGGCCTGCATGCAGTCCAGACCTGTCGCCCATCGAAAATGTGTGGCACATTATGAAGTGCAAAACACGACAACGGAGACCCTGGACTGTTAAACAACTGAAGTTGTAGATCAGGCAAGAATGGGAAAGAATTCCACCTACAAACCTTCAACAATTAGTGTCCTCAGTTCCCAAATGCTTTCTGAGTGTTGTTAGAAGGAAAGGTGATGTAACCCAGTGGTAAACATACCACTGTCCCAGCTTTTTTGAAACGTGTTGCAGGCATCCATTTCAAAATGAGCAAATATTTGCACAAAAACAATAAAGTTCATCAGTTCATTCATTAAATATCTTGTCTTTGGTATTTGGTATTCAATTGAATATAGGTTGAAGAGGATTTGCAAATCATTGTATTCTGTTTTTATATACATTTTACACAATGTCCCAACTTCAGTGGAATGGGGGTTGTACATAATATCAGGATAATAGCAGAATAATACCAGTTGAGCACTTTTTGCGCAAACATGTCTTCATTTCAGCCATGAGCGGCATCTGAGAGTGCCACATGGCATTTGCACACAAATCAGCAGATCCTTGCATCTGCATAAGCTGCACTCGACATTCACAATCACACATTCATGAGACACTCACATGATATGTATGCAAACATCTTCACCTCAACTCCGTGCAATATTCAGTGGACCACTGAACCACTAATGATCTAGCAGAGGAGTTTTTCAGTTTCAAAGTTTTTCAGTTTGAACATTAACTATATTATCTTTGTGGTGTATTCAACTGAATACGAGGTCTATTAGAAAAGTATCCGACCTTATTATTTTTTCAAAAACCATATGGATTTGAATCACGTGTGATTACATCAGACATGCTTGAACCCTCGTGGGCATGCAAGAGTTTTTTCACGCCTGTCGGTTACGTCATTCGCCTGTGGGCAGTCTTTGAGTGAGGAGTCGTCCACCCACTCGTCGATTTTTTTCATTGTTTAGGAATGGCTCAGAGACTGTTGCTTTGTTTGATAAAAAAATTTTCAAAACTGTAAGGCACAACTGAGTGGACACCATTCAATAAATTCAGCTGGTTTTCGGTAAAAATTTTAACAGCTGATGAGAGATTTTGGTCTGGTAGTGTCGCTTTAAGGACGGTCCACGGCACCTGACGGCGATCTGCGCTTCGAGGCGGCAGCGTCTCGCCGTTTCAAGTTGAAAACTTCCACATTTCAGGCTCTGTTGACGCAGTAAGTCGTCAGAGAACAGAGAACTTTCAGAAGAAGTCGGCATGAGGCGTTTATTCGGACATTCCATTGTTAACGGTCATTTTGTAATGAAAGAACGTGCGGGCAGAGTCGCATGTCGGGCCGGACCCGACTGCGGGGGGTCGCGGCAGGAAAAACACCTCCGTTGGAAACCTTAACGGGCAAGTTGGAACATGCCCAAGCTGTTAAACAATTTCTCAGTTACTCACTTGTTGAAAGCCATCAAAAGCTGCCTGAATTCTACAAATGGTCTTCAACACGGAGGTGTTTTTCTGGTCGCGGCGCACACAGTCACGGAAACGACTCGGCGAATTTGCGCGCACGTTCTTTCATTACAAAATGACCTTTAACAGTGGAATGTCCACATAAACTCCTCATGCCGGCCTCTTCTGAATCTTCTCTGTTCTCTCACGACGTCCTGGGTCAACAGAACCTTAAATTAGGATGATTTCAGCTCGAAACAGGCCGACGACAGCCCCTGGAAGCGCTGCAGGACGTCCCGCTCCGTGGGAAGTCCTTACACCGACAGAAACACCCCATAATCTCTCATCAGCCGTTAAACTTTTCACAGAAAACCAGCTTAATTTCTCGAATAGTGTCCACTCGGATATTCCTCACAGGTCCAGAAAAAATTTTGATAAAGCAACGCGCGCCGTCTCGAGCAGCGTGTGAAATAAAGGAATTCAGCCGAGAGGGCGGGACCACATCTCACTCAAGGCCTGCCCACAGGGAAATGACGTCACCGACATGCGTGAAAAAACTCACGCATGCGCACGAGGGTTCAAGCATGATTGGTGTAATCGCATGTCATTCAAATCCATATAGTTAAAAAAAATAAAATAAAAGGGTCGGTTTATTATCTAAGAGACCTCGTATAGGTTGAAGAGGATTTGCAAATCATTGTATTCTGTTTTTATTTACATTTTACACAATGTCCCAACTTCATTGGAATTGGGGTTATATGAATAAAGTTAATTTTACAAAGTGCTGTTTTAATCACAAAATGCAGTCCTTGTCAGTTTATGTCCCCTGAGGTTATCATAAAGTTTTGTGTGTGTTCAAAACTTTGAGCAGAAATAGAGCAGAGGACTTTCCCACTGCCTGCATGATTGTTTGCCATTTTGTCCACTGCTTGTTATTTAATTTTCCTGCAGCTGCATTGCTACTTGGGACTCCAGTGAGGGCGGACGCCCGCTCACGCCACTCCCCCCAAGCTGCTGGCGACGCGACTCATGTTGTGGCATCCCTCACCCACTTTGCCTCAATTCGGATGACAGACTGCTTCAAGTTTAGAACACATAAACAATGTCAAATGTATATGTGTTGTCTTTAATTTTGATGTGCCATTATTACTGTAAACAAGTAATAATTGTGGATTAATTGTTGTATTTTGTCTGAGATAATTGGAGTGTAAAGATAATTTCATTGTTGTTACATTTGTGATGACAATGACAATAAATGTCATTCAATTCAGCTTTTTTTTCCCAATATGGTGCTGTTGAAGCAGCAGCCTGTTACTTCAGCTCTGCTCCCTCTTTTCCTACTTTTGCTATTTTTAATACTTTTTAATGGTGCTTATTTGTTTTTATTTGCAGTGGGTGGTACCCTGTGCAAGTATGCACATGGGAAACTCACTTTTGTTACTCTCGTGATTATTTTTATGATGGTCTTTGCACCTTTCGAGGCAGCGCGGGGAAATCCCTTTGTCTCCAGCTCCGGACGTCCCATTGTTTATAGCTGGGATCAGCTGCTTGGACTAAGAGACTCAATGCACAGTGGGCCGGGCCCCCGCTATGCTGAGCACCCGGACGTACCTGCAGACATTCGGACGAAACATAGGGGCTGCAGGGGCGGCCGGACAAAGTGGAGAAGGACTTATATTCCATGTGTGGTCATGGGTAATGTAAGATCTCTCCGCAACAAGTCAGAGGAGCTATCAGCGTTAACCCGTTTCCAGAGGCTGTATAAAGACTGCAGTCTCATGTGCTTCATGGAGACGTGGTTGGATGAACATGGACTCTTTAATCAATATGGATGGCTTCACACTCATCCACGCGGACAGGACACTGGCGGAGAGCAGAAAAAAGAGAGGAGGGGGGCTCGCCATTTATGTGAACGAGAGATGGTGCAGCGGGACTCATATTCACGTGAAGGAGCAGATCTGCTCCTCAGACGTGGAGCTACTCGCGGTGAGCATGAGGCTGTACTATCTCCCACGGGAGTTTGGAAGTGTGATCACGTGGCTGCTGATGCAACACCCACGCTCGCTCTTCCTCATCACCGCAGACTTTAATCACGCCTCCCTCTCTGCCACCCTCCCCACATTTACCCAGTACGTCACGTGTAAAACCAGGGACAATAGAATACTGGACCTTTTTTACGCTAATGTGGAGGACGCTTACACCTCTGCCCCCTCCCCCCGCTGGGACGCTCTGATCACAACCTCGTCTATCTGCTCCCCCAATACACACCCAGGGTGAGAAGAGAACCAATACGCAAAAGGTCAGTGAAACTCTGGACTGAAGAGGCCACTGAGAGGCTGAGAGACTGCTTCAGAACCACAGACTGGAGCATGTTTCAAAACTCTTATGGTGAAGACATCAATGGCCTGACCCAGTGTGTCACTGACTACGTGAACGTCTGTGTGGAGAGCACTGTGCCCACCTGGAGGGTACGGTGCCTTCCCAACAACCACCCCTGGGTGACCCCCGAGCTGAAGGCCCTGATAAACCAGAAGAAGAGGGCTTTCAACTCGGGAGACAGAGAGGAGCAGCGTAGAGTCCAACAGGAGCTCCAGTGGAAGATCTGTGCAGCCAAGAAGGTGTATGGAGGTAAGATGGAGGAGCAGCTGGCCCGGAACAACGTCAGAGACATGTGGAAATGCCTCAAGACCGCCTCCGGATTTGGGCAAGGTGCCAGCAGGACTGAAGATGGGGATTCTCAGTTCGCAGAAGAGCTAAACAGCTACTTTAACCATTTTGGCTCCTCCACACCTGCTCCTCCGCCTGCTCCCGGCCCCCCACATGTCTCCAGCAGCCAGCCCTCCAGTCCCTCTGACCCACCACCTTCTACCCCCTGGTCACCTTCATTGCACCCTGGACCTCCCCCCCCCCACGACTGTATTCAGCACCAGCCCACCTCAGCTCACACCCCACCCCCCTCCCTCTCCCCCCCTCACTGTAACTCCAACCGAGGTGAGAGGCCAGCTCCTGCGGCTGAAGCAGAGGAAAGTAGCAGGACCTGATGGGATCTCCCCGAGGCTGCTGAGGACCTGTGCAGATGAGATCTGTGAGGTCCTCAGCCACATCTTCAACATGAGCCTCAGCCTGACGGTGGTCCCCACCCTGTGGAAGACCTCCTGTGTGGTCCCAGTTCCCAAAACACCGCACGCCAAGGAACCGGCCCACTACAGACCAGTTGCCCTGACCTCCCACCTCATGAAGTCCATGGAACGGCTCATCCTGTCTCACCTCCGCACCGTGGTGAGCGACACCCAGGACCCACTGCAGTTTAACTACCTGACTGACTGCCCGCAGCACGTGCAGCTGCACGGCTGTCAGTCTGAGGTGGTAACGTGCAGCACCATCCTCTCACCTTTCCTCTTCACCCTCTACACCTTGGACTTCACCTACAACACGGACAGCTGCCACCTCCAGAAGTTCTCTGATGACTCTGTGGGTCACGTGTCTGAGGGGAATGAGCTCGAGTACCGGTCGGTCATCACAGACTTCATGGACTGGTGTGAGCGCAACCACTTGTGTCTCAACAGCAGTAAGACGAAGGAGATGGTGATCGACTTCATGAGGAAACCACCACCTCACCCACCGTTGAATATCCAGGGGGAAGACATAAAGACTGTGGACAGTCTCAAATACCTGGGTGTTCACCTCAACAGCAAACTGGACTGGACTCACAACACCGACGCCCTGTACAAAAAAGGTTAGAGTCACCTCCACCTCCTGAGGAGACTGAGATCCTTTGGAGTGAGCAGGCCTCTGCTTAAGACCTTCTATGACTCTGTTGTAGCCTCTGCTCTCCTCTATGCTGTCGTCTGTTGGGCCCTGGGCAGCACAGACCGGGAGAGAAAGAGACTGAACAAGCTGGTCAGGAAGTCCATCTCTGTCCTGGGCTGTCTTCTGGAGTCTCTGGGGGAGGTGGCTGAGAGGAGGGTGTTAACCAAGCTCAAATCCATCATGAACAACTCCTCTCACCCTCTGCACTAGACTGTAGTGGAGCTGACCAGCTCGCTCAGTGACAGACTGAGGCACCCTCAGTGCAAGAAGGAACAATACCGTAGGTTGTTCCTCCCTGCTGCTGTCAGACTGTACAATAACACTGTGAAATAACCACATGCAATAATATGTCCACAAATCACGTGAAATATTATTAATATGTCCACATATCGTGTGCAATAACAACTCGTCTACAAATCCCAGCACTAATGTCACTTTACCACATCTAAACTCCATTTCACATATTATAAAGAAAATGCTCCTATTTCCTTTTCAATCCCAATCATGTTTATATATATGCATATGTATATGTGTATGTGTATACAACCCCTGGCAAAAATTATGGAATCACCGGCCTCGGAGGATGTTCATTCAGGTGTTTAATTTTGTAGAAAAAAAAGCAGATCACAGACATGAAACAAAACTAAAGTCATTTCAAATGGCAACTTTCTGGCTTTAAGAAACACTATAAGAAATCAGGAAAAAAAAATTGTGGCAGTCAGTAACGGTTACTTTTTTTAGACCAAGCAGAGGGAAAAAATATGGACTCACTCAGTTCTGAGGAATAAATTATGGAATCATCCTGGAAATTTTCATCCCCAAAACTAACACCTGCATCAAATCAGATCTGCTCGTTAGTCTGCATCTAAAAAGGAGTGATCACACCTTGGAGAGCTGTTGCACCAAGTGGACTGACATGAATCATGGCTCCAACACGAGAGATGTCAATTGAAACAAAGGAGAGGATTATCAAACTCTTAAAAGAGGGTAAATCATCATGCAATGTTGCAAAAGATGTTGGTTGTTCACAGTCAGCTGTGTCTAAACTCTGGACCAAATACAAACAACATGGGAAGGTTGTTAAAGGCAAACATACTGGTAGACCAAGGAAGACATCAAAGCGTCAAGACAGAAAACTTAAAGCAATATGTCTCAAAAATCGAAAATGCACAACAAAACAAATGAGGAACGAATGGGAGGAAACTGGAGTCAACGTGTGACCGAACTGTAAGAAACCGCCGAAAGGAAATGGGATTTACATACAGAAAAGCTAAACGAAAGCCATCATTAACACCTAAAGAGAAAAAAACAAGGTTACAATGGGCTAAGGAAAAGCAATCGTGGACTGTGGATGACTGGATGAAAGTCATATTCAGTGATGAATCTCGAATCTGCATTGGGCAAGGTGATGATGCTGGAACTTTTGTTTGGTGCCGTTCCAATGAGATTTATAAAGATGACTGCCTGAAGAGAACATGTAAATTTCCACAGTCATTGATGATATGGGGCTGCATGTCAGGTAAAGGCACTGGGGAGATGGCTGTCATTACATCATCAATAAATGCACAAGTTTACGTTGATATTTTGGACACTTTTCTTATCCCATCAATTGAAAGGATGTTTGGGGATGATGAAATCATTTTTCAAGATGATAATGCATCTTGCCACAGAGCAAAAACTGTGAAAACATTCCTTGCAAAAAGACACATAGGGTCAATGTCATGGCCTGCAAATAGTCCGGATCTTAATCCAATTGAAAATCTTTGCTGAAAGTTGAAGAAAATGGTCCATGACAAGGCTCCAACCTGCAAAGCTGATCTGGCAACAGCAATCAGAGAAAGTTGGAGCCAGATTGATGAAGAGTACTGTTTGTCACTCATTAAGTCCATGCCTCAGAGACTGCAAGCTGTTATAAAAGCCAGAGGTGGTGCAACAAAATACTAGTGATGTGTTGGAGCGTTCTTTTGTTTTTCATGATTTCATAATTTTTTCCTCAGAATTGAGTGATTCCATATTTTTTTCCCTCTGCTTGGTCTACAAAAGTAACCGTTACTGACTGCCACAATTTTTTTTTTCCTGATTTCTTATAGTGTTTCTTAAAGTCAGAAAGTTGCCATTTGAAATTACTTTAGTTTTGTGTCATGTCTGTGATCTGCTTTTTTTCTACAAAATTAAACAACTGAATGAACATCCTCCGAGGCCGGTGATTCCATAATTTTTGCCAGGGGTTGTAGGTATGTGTGTCCATATGGGTATGTAGGTATGGGTGTATGTGTATATATATGTGTATATGCATATATATATATATATATATATATATATATATATATATATATATATACATACACACACTCAACAAAAATATAAACGCAACACTTTTGGTTTTGCTCCCATTTGTATGAGATGAACTCAAAGATCTAAAACTTTTTCCACATACACAATATCACCATTTCCCTCAAATATTGTTCACAAACCAGTCTAAATCTGTGATCGTGAGTACTTCTCCTTTGCTGAGATAATCCATCCCACCTCACAGGTGTGCCATATCAAGATATTGATTAGACACCATGATTAGTGCACAGGTGTGCCTTAGACTGCCCACAATAAAAGGCCACTCTGAAAGGTGCAGTTTTATCACACAGCACAATGCCACAGATCTTGCAAGATTTGAGGGAGCGTGCAATTGGCATGCTGATAGCAGGAATGTCAACCAGAGCTGTTGCTCGTGTATTGAATGTTCATTTCTCTACCATAAGCCGTCTCCAAAGGCGTTTCAGAGAATTTGGCAGTACATCCAACCAGCCTCACAACCGCAGACCACATGTAACCACACCAGCCCAGGACCTCCACATCCAGCATGTTCACCTCCAAGATTGTCTGAGACCAGCCACTCTCAGGGAAGTTCATCTGCATGCTCGTCGTCCTCATCGGGGTCTTGACCTGACTCCAGTTCGTCGTCGTAACCGACTTGAGTGGGCAAATGCTCACATTCGCTGGTGTTTGGCACGTTGGAGAGGTGTTCTCTTCATGGATGAATCCCGGTTCACACTGTTCAGGGCAGATGGCAGACAGCGTGTGTGGCATTGTGTGGGTGAGCGGTTTTCTGATGTCAGTGTTGTGGATCGAGTGGCCCATGGTGGCGGTGGGGTTATGGTATGGGCAGGCGTCTGTTATGGACGAAGAACACAGGTGCATTTTGATGGCATTTTGAATGCACAGAGATACCGTGATGAGATCCTGAGGCCCATTGTTGTGCCATACATCCAAGAACATCACCTCATGTTGCAGCAGGATAATGCACGGCCCCATGTTACAAGGATCTGTACACAATTCTTGGAAGCTGAAAATGTCCCAGTTCTTGCATGGCCGGCATACTCACCGGACATGTCACCCATTGAGCATGTTTTGGATGCTCTGGACCGGCGTATACAACATGGATATTGGCGTGTACCAGTTCCTGCCAATATCCAGCAACTTCGCACAGCCATTGAAGAGGAGTTGTTGTGTGGGCCGCCAGAAGAGGAGGTACTGCTGGCCCACCACCACCAGATGGCGCCCTGCTTGGAGTGCGGGCTTCAAGCACGAGAGGGCGTCGGAGCAACGGAGAGTGACAGCTGTCATTCATCATCTGCACCAGCTGTCACTCATTTACCACATCACCATAAAAGCCGGACTACAACTCCACCTCCCCGCCGAGAAATCAGCAACCAAGAGGTAATCTTCTCTGTGGTAATTTTCTCTGTTAACGTAACTCTTCCTTGCAGCCGCTTGCCCTGTGGCGTCCTTATCGGAGCTGGAGTAAGGGCATGACCGCGACGACTTCGCATCACGCTCCGTAGCAGATAAGTGGTTACACAGGAGCTGCACGAGTGTGTGATTGATACATATTCTATTTCTACCTCATTTCTTATGTCTTGTATTATAGTACAAGTACTATAGTATAGTAAGTATTATTATTATTGCTTATCCTTGCACACACTGTTCGATAAACATTTTCCTCTACTTGCACCCACCTTGTGTGTTTTCTTAAGAGCTGACGCAACATGTGAATTTCTCCTCTGTGAGATCAATAAAGTTTATCTATCTATTGGCCAAAGCTCTGGTGTCAATTCAGCATAAGCAGAGAAAGTACTGACACAGCAACAACATGGAGCACATCTCCCTGTCTTGAAGAAAAAGACAGCACTCTCTCTTTCTGTTTCTCTCAGTGAAGGGGTGCAGCAGAGTTGTTCGATTTCCTCGCACACAAACAGTGAGGAAATATGAGTCTGTTCGAATCCAGCATATATGTCTATAAACCAGGAAAAGTCCTCCTGGTCAGTGCAGATCTCCATGGACGTGTGATGTCATCTGTAGTGTCCCAACTCCATGGGAGACAACAACGATGTACATGGGAAGTTGAAGTAAGGTGGAAGGTGTTTTAACATCCCTTGTGCATCTTGGCAAATTTTGTGGACACACAATGTCCTCTCAAAGGATGCTGTCCTGTGGAATGGACCCCTGAAGGTTTTCTATGAAACCCCATGAAATAAAGCTACATTGTGAAGTGTTTATGGTCTTTGTTTGTTTGTTTGTTTTGTCAGCACAGGACAAAAACATTCACAACTATGTGTTAATTTGTGTCATTACTCACAACAATGAATCCATGTCTTTTTGTAAAATTAGAATGAGCCTTTTTTAGCAACACAAGAAGTAAAAAAACAAAACAAATATTTCATACAGTGTCCTGGTTAGTATGATATGTAGTATCCACTTGGCATATGTAAAAGTGTGTATATGAGAAAGATTTTAGAAATATTGTTTCCTGTAGGATCCCCTTTAATGAATAAAATATAAAGCAGTGCTCAGATACCCTCAGCCATATGAGCATTGCCTTCTAATGTGCAGTTGTTTAATGCAAAGTGTATATTAGACCTGTTCAAAATGTCAAATGTTACAAAATCTTTTGAGCCACATGTTGTTCTTGTTCCACTAAGAAAATAAAAGATATGTGCCAAATTTTATTGTAATCGGACATAGTTTATGGGTCCCCCACAAAGCAACAATTTTCCCCAAACTACTAAATAAGAAATACGTCATTTGTTGTCTGTGGATATTGTGTGGGTACGTGTGAGAGTGGTTGGAGTAATGCACTTCGTAGGTGGAGAGAGACAAAGAAACAGAAAGGACTGTTGGATGTGACCCCTTTATTCAGTTTTTTCACCGTTTCATAATGAGGACAAGAGCCTGGAAAGCCTCGGCTTCATGTTTCAGAGCTGGCAGATGAAATCGGTGGAGACACTCCTCCTGTCAGGATGCGTCATTCTGCTGCAGCGAGACGAAGAAGTCTGCTGCAGAAAGCCAGTTAAAACATTTCCCTTCATCCTCTGTCTGACTACGGGAAGTGGACGGAAAAAGATTGCATTTCCTTTCAACAAACTGTCACCTTGTGGGTGTGTGTTGAGCAGTCATGTCTTCAGCAGGCTGTCTGAATTTTCCTGGTTGCAGTTACGGTAGTAGATGGAAGGAGGTTTGGAAGCAGAGGAGAGAGTTTCCACAGAGGATAAGAGGTGGACAGGTGGAGCGTGAAAAGACGCACTGAGGAAGACAGAGGTGAAATTATGTGATCAACTGTTAATGACAATTGGTGAAAAGAAACAGTGAGTCAGCAGCATGAGGAGTCAGTGAGGGTTGGGTCTAAGTCCATGATTGCTGCTTTGATGCTGATAATCACCTCTTACTGTTTGCAGCTCGCTTAGTGCTTCTAAAAAATACTCAGAGTGCACGTTTAGGTGTTTTTTGGGCCCAAGCTTGAACTAAACTGCAAGGAATGTTTAGTAACTTGGAAATCACTTGACTTTTATAACACCAGCTGGCTGTAAAAGTGATGATTTACTTCTGTTAAACATGCAGTCCATTAATATGTACTTTTGGTTCTTTTTAATATTTACTTTAGAGCATGCTGCAGATTCATATTCACCTTGATATTACAATTTTGCATAGGGAAGTTAAATTTTGCGGGGGGGGGGCAAAGGTGTGCCACAATGTGCAGTGTGTGTGTGTGTGTGTGTGTTATTTTGACCAGCACAGATTGTAGGACAAGATACAACATGAACAAATGAAGAGAATCACATATAATGTGTCAGGACACTGTTCTTTGGACATCATTTAAAAGATGTAGGATAAATTGAGCAATCCAGGATCAATTCATCCTTGTCATGCACATCCAATTAATTTGTTTCTGAGATCCAACTGAGGTTTTGATTCAACGAACTGGAGTCTCACACACAAACACACACATAATGTCCTCAAACTGAATGTAGGTACAAACAAACCAGAGCAAATGAGCCGTCAGGCTGTGACAGATCCAAGGACAGATCCAAGGACAGATCCAAGGACAGATCCAAAGTGTGTGAGCATGAAACATCATGTTCATACATTCACAGAGTAATGCTTCATAGACAGAAACACGTGTCCATGGTGTACATGAATCATTAACTGCCGCCTGCGTGGAACGAGGGACAGGTGACAGAGTGAGAGGAACCCGACAGAGCAAAGTCTAATTTGTACTGCAGTTCTGTGACTCTTGCTGATGGCAAAATGATGCCAACATTAAAATAAAAAATTTGTGTTTACATTTGTAATCTAATTTACAAGGTATTTCTCAAAGATACAAACGTGTACGTCCACACATTAGAGGTGGGCGGATCAATCCTAATATCGATAATATTGATACCAACGCTGGTATTGATATTGAATAATCCTCGTGTAAACTGATCGATACGCAAGCTTTTTTTCTCTCCCGCATGCACTGGCTGCTGCGCACACAGATTCATCAAAGTCTACTCTCTGTCTGTAAGAGCAGCGCTGCGCTTTGTCACACAACACGGAGCAGCGCACCCTCCCTCCTCTGGTCTTTTGTTGTTGTGTCGTCACGTGGCTCAGTGGCGCCAGCCGACAGCCATACAGGTAGGCTCAACCTGGCCCGCTCACTCAGCGCTGTCCTTGAGTCAGCCCTCTACCTCTGGAGATTTTGTTTTAAGTTGTGTTGAGTGATATTTTTTTAAACAAAATGTTGATTGTGACAATAAAGTATTTTGTTGTCACATACAATGTTTGGCGAAATTCCATCCTAGGTCTTTTGGATCCTTTGGATCTGTGAAGCTTAAATATGAAAAAGTATCTGTATCGGTATTGATATCGGCGATACTGGACCTGTATTTACTTGCTATCGGATCAATTCCAAAATTTCCGGTATCGCCCACCTTTACCACACATCCAGTCAAAGCCGGTGCAGAAATGCTTCTTTAGTTATTTGATGTTCTTCTGGTTCTGTGTGGTCTCTGAAATCACTGAACTCAGATGTTGATTTTTGCCTGGATTGTCTCGACTTGTACGGTGGTTAAAATGAGTGTGCGTGCACAGATCAGCACAGAGGATTGGACCACGCACTTATTGTTCCACCTCCTCCAGGTCTCATGCAGGGTGCAGACACACACTGCCCCAGGATCCAGGGGCGGGGAACACAGGAGGTCAAGTAGAGACTTCCCCCAAAGTCCAAAACACAGTTTTCTATTGTTTTCTTTGTTTTGTTTTTTTGTTGTTGTTGTTGTTTGTCACTAACACAGTCGGGACAGTCTGTACTAACACCAATAAAAAAAATAAATGCTACAAACACAAGGAATTAGGGAAAAATACACATGGTATTGAGATGGATTGTCTGCACAAATTTTGGGGGGTTCTGATGTGAATTGAACAGGAGTTGTTTTTATGAGTGGCACAAATATAATTTGTATTGCATGTAAATAGCCACAAAAAAAAACAAAAAAAAAAAAACGCCTGAAGCATTTCCTGCATTTTAAATCAACTCAAATCAGTTTTATTTATATAGCACCAAATCACAACAAACAGTTGCCCCAAGGCACTTTATATTATAAGGCAAAAGCCATACAATAATTACAGAAAAACCCCAACGGTCAAAACGACCCCCTGTGAGCAAGCACTTGGCGACAGTGGGAAGGAAAAACTCCCTTTTAACAGGAAGAAACCTCCAGCAGAACCAGGCTCAGGGAGGGGCAGTCTTCTGCTGGGACTGGTGCTCACATTTTAATGTGAATTGTTGAAAATAACTTTGTTTATGCTACATTTTTACATATATTTTTGAAATTTACAATTTATATTTGCATTCTAAGTTATAAAACTAGTTTGTTAAACATATTTCTGCTTTTCACAGTAAAAAAAAAAACTAACTTTTTTCTGATTTGAATTTTCGGTTTTGGGGTGAATTTAGGGTCACTGTTTTAATGCAGTATGTCAGAATGAAACAAAAACTGTAAAGTCACACAGGTGATGTTGTGCTGAAAAAAAATGAGACTAAAAAGGCCAGCTAAACAGTTTTTTTAAAGGTAAATTATGAAGGTACAACCAAAAGTAGTAAAACAAACAAAAATGCCTGACTCCAGAGGGTTAAAGGTCTCTTTCATGTCTCCCATGAACTGCGGGTGGGAAGTGACCAACTGTTCTCGGTCATATAAAAATGATCAAAGTCTCACTGTCCTTCCTTTATCGATGAAAACAAAGCATTTCCTACTTCATTGTTTAGCAACTTGTATAAATGCTGAATATTTGGAAAATAAAGTCTATCGTCTTCTAAGCTCACTCAGTCTGTCGCCTCATTTTTCTCTCATGATCACCTGCGACGGCACTGAGAAAAGTAGAAGTCTTGCTTAACAGCAGGCTGCCGGACAGCAGGAGCCTGGCTCCAAAGCTCCACGCTGGTGACACCACAACCTCTACACCGGTAACCCACAACTTCCACAACAAGCTACTTCCCCAACCGACACCACTACCCATTTGCACCTGGATGGACTGACACAATCCAGATTAAGTATTGTCCAGAGACCAGAAACAGGTAGCATGAACAAGGTTTGAACCCAGGTCTACATATTAGCAGGTCAGCTCCTTAAGCCTGGTTCACACGACAGGGTTTTAAAATTATCTTTAGGTTTCCAAAACCTGAGAGACCACACACGTGAAGATAAAAAATCATGGATCTGTTGCCACATGGTGAGGACAACAACACCACACACGAACAGATCTCACACACAAACATTCACAGCTCAGACAGGAAATCTCGCAAAATCACCAAGATTAAACGTGACTTGAGTAAACAAATGGAGATACTTTGTGGACTATTTAAAACAGAGGGGAAAAAATGATACAAAAAGAAAAGGCGTTTTTTAAAGGAGTGGAGACAGCGCGACCACCGGACTTTCTGGTAAGTCAGAACAGCTGTTTTGATTTTATTTTCCGCTCCGTGCGTCCGTCACCTCGCTTTCTGATTGGCTGGACGTCACACTCAGCAGGCTGTGTGCTCATTTGTGGTCGGAGGACACAACACACACTGCAATATCGGGCCAAGACAATCCAACATGTTGAATATCCCCGATTTGCGATTGGAGCGCTTCTGACATCCTTCCGAGCAGATCAGAGTGCTCTTAACACACCACACACGACAGGAATATCTAATGAGATTATCTTTAGCGTCATCACGATTGTCAGGACGTCCTTAAGATTGTCAGAAGGGGAAGATCGGGTCCGATATCAGCCTAATTATCCTGCCGTGTGAACCCGGCCTTATTCACTCAGCTACCTGCTGTGAAAGCAAAATAACTGTCTCCATGTTTATTTCATATTATACTATTATTTCAGATTGTGTTCCTCACTGTTGAATGCACTGTGAGATGTCCTCGCTTAACCCAGAGACTGTTCATGCAGCTTGCGTAAAAGACTGACAGCCACATGTTTCTGTCTGACTCAAAGGGACACAGAGTCTGTTCTGGTTGTCTGTTCTGATCGCTCCTAACCGCAGCCTTGAGACAAAAACATCTCGCTCAGATGAAGTAATTTCCAGATATCTACCAGTATCAGTTTGGGGAGATGAGCTCATGAGAACCTGCGCACGAACACCATCCTGAAGTGCCCATAAGGGTGCACGCTAAGTGCTGATTTACACACACACACTTGCCGTATGCTGTTCGTTGGTGTGTCCAAAGCGCTTTGTATAATAAACCTGTTAATTTTGACAAACAGTCAAACTCCTGACTCTTCCTTCCACGACAGCCAGAGAGCACTTGGTCCAAAGATTGAAATTTTGCCTCCACAAACTGCTGTCAAGAAGTAGGATGCTGTGTGGACCGTCGGACCGGACCGGACGGATGGCCAAACAGATCTAGTAAGCAGAGATCTGCCTCATACCCACTATTAACAGACCAGCTCCGGGTTCCCAATTGTCAGTGCAACATTCCGCGAACCGTGGATGTTGTACCAACAACACTGGTGAGAGAGGCTGTCATTTTTTTTGTTTGCTTTTTTGTGGAAGTTAAAATTGACTGTTTGACAACCAGGTTTTCCAAGTTAGAATAAAACTTTATTTTAACTGAGTGTGGGCTCTGGTAAGAAACTCTGGTCTGAGTTTCTGAGGTAAAGAGTCTGCATAAAAAAGAGAAAAAAGTGAGAAAAAAATATATAAATATAAAAAGGGAAAAAAGAGAAAAAGTGAGAAAAATATATAAATATAAAAAAGAGAGAAAAAAGAGAAAAAAACAATAAAAAAAGAGCTGACTCCAAGTATAAAAGGTCAGAGACCTCTGAGATGTAGGAAATAAAAGATGTTTTATTTCAAACAAAGCAGGGAAAGAAAAACCTGATGAAGCTGACTGGTGCTCTCCAGATGAACGAATAATGCTGGAGAAATATGGGGACAGTTGTCTCACACGTGAATATATGGGTGAGAGATTTTGGGTTCCCAGCAGGAGGGAGCTTAAGCAGAAATCAAATGGACAAACTAAAAGAAAATATGGATAAACAGAAGGCAAAAGTTATGTCAAAAATGAGAGACAGTGGACATGACAGACAGAGAAATGTCATACCGAGTATGCTGTATGAATGTGATTGTTGTGTGCTGGGGTGTTTGGCTGGCTTGGTTTTTGTTTTCTGTTTCTCCTACCAGGTGGTATGCATTCAGGACTGAGTGGCTGAGCATTAGGACCTCACCCTGAACACCTGAGGCTTGTCATCAGGACTCACAGCTGTGGTGTATTTTGTCTTGATCAGAGATTGCTGCATTTAAACCTTGAATGCACAGTGTGTGAGTGCCAGAGACTCGACCTTGTGAGCAGACGTGTGAGATCGACGTCAGGAGAACAATCTCACCATCACGGACGCAGAGACCGCTCCAGGTTTGATGCCACAGTCTGTGAAGGAGGATTGGGTGAGGTCTCATGCTCTTCAGCACACTTCCTGAGGTAATTTGGTTTTGGTGACTTTTATGAAGTAATGACAGTGGATTTGGTGTCCCTCACACCTTGTGTTAGTGAGCTGTCACGTTATGCTAATTGTCTAATCAGCTTCTGCTGCAGTGGAGATTTGAACTAAGTTGTTCCGTGCCTGCAGGGTGAGAAGCTGATGTATAGATTTAAGCCAGGAAGTGTTTGCTGATTGCGTGCACCTTTTGAGTTGTGTCTCTCTGTGTGGAGTTGGACTCACCTCCATGTTTTCTTTCTTCACAGACTTGGTTTGTCGCGGCCACCTGGGGGATGTCGGCGGGGTCCCTGGGTCCGAACTGCTGTGGCTCCGGACCGTTTGCGCTGTTGAGAGCGCGCTGTGTTTCCACCTCACCAGACCGCGGACTTTTTAGTTGTTTAGCACTTCACTCACTGTTATGTTTATTAAATTCTGTTATCCTTTGAACCGTGCTCTGCTTATTTTATGCTGGGTCCTTTCAAATGCTGGGTCGGTGCTCCGACCGCGTCCGAAACATAACAGTGATTTGAGAAATAAAAAACAGAAAGAAGGGAAACAATGTTGAAAACGAAGGAACTAGAGGGAAAAAAGAGACGCGCGTGTACACACACACACAGAAGTACCCACGGGACGGACATTATCAGCTAATAATTCCTTCTCTTGTCCTCCTCCACCTTCCTATCTGAGCCTGGCTGCGCCCGAAGTCAAAGGTCAAAGTCCGCAAGGGGAGGACTGGTGTTCTGTTTATGGCTGACCCCAACCAGATTCACCAGCTGCAGCATCGCTACAGGAGAAGTGACTGCTTTCTGTCACGCCTGGAGACCGACAGGTGAAGAACTGACCAGCTTTTTAAAGATACTTGATCCAGACCAACCATACCTGAAAATCCAAGCTGTGGTTGAAAGACCACCTGCACAAAGACTGAGAGCTGAAACCATCACCTGGGAAAACACCAGCAAGTACAAACTGCATGTCAAAGCAGTTTGTGATGACATCAAGGCCAAATGTCCAGCCACAGTGGACATGGCAGCGATCCAAGCCTGCAAACAAAATCCTGGTGAGACTGTGACAGACTTTTTCATCCGGCTGAAGAAGGAGTGCACTGCACACAGTGGACATGAAAAAGGTGATGGTGCCTATGATGCAAAGGGAGAGACACCATTTGAAGTTGTCCTAAAGTCCTGTCTGGTCCCTGGACTGAGGTCAGAAGGCCATCAGGGAGTCGAACAAACCCTGATTAGAGGATGGGCTGACAATCAAGTGAAAGAAATCTTGAAACATGCACGTCATGCTGAAACAAGAGAGGTGAGGAAAGCCACCAAGAGGAAAGACAATGATCACCGGACAATGATGAATGCCCTTGAAATGTCCGCTGCTGCACTCACCATGATGTCTGTCGAAAGAGTGTGTCAACGTGGCAGACAGAACTTTGATCGGAGGCCGACAACAGCCACCGACCCAGAGACACTGAAGATTTTATCTGTGGGACGTTTGACCGCTGGTCCACTGAAGTGCCCATAATGACGTCCAGAGCACAACACAGACGTGGAGACTTCTCTTGTGGGCAAGGCAGACGCGGAGCAAGACTGGGTCCAGCCCAACAGAGCCAGAACACCCGAGCGGACTGACCACGACAGACAACCAGCACGGCACACGGTGAATCAAACACACATAACACAGTCACACCCGCCGCGGAACACCACACAAATATAAAGTTTGAGAGTAAAGTAAATGATTATTTAAGTAAAAAAACAACACAGATGGTTTTAAGTTTGCTGAATTAGAAAAACTCTCTAATCCATATCATGTTTTTAGGACCCCAACCTTTTGAAATTTTGCCAGCAGCTGTTCTAACTGTAAATGGGAGAAAACTCAAATTTATGATTGATACTGGCGCCACAAGTTCTTTGATAAAGAGCTTTAATTTTGAAGGTCTTGAACCCGGGGAAAAGATTCGTCCTGCAGGACAACCTACTGAATATTTTTTTTTTTGTTGTTCAAGATTTGCAAGCAGTAAATGCTGCAGTCACACCACCAGCTCCTGTGGGACCAAATCCACACACAAGTCTGTCTCAAGTCCCGGCTGATTCTCAATTCTTTTCTGTGGTCGACCTCTCTAATGCTTTCTTTTCTGTTCCTGTGCATCCGGATTCTCAATTCTGGTTCGCTTTTACTTTCAAGGGTTCACTAGTATCCCTCACGTGTTCTGTCAGACTTTGGCTGACAGCTTGACCTCTTTGACCTTATCACAGGGAACCGCCCTCTTGCAGTATGTGGATGATTTGCTGATTGTGTCTCCTTCTAAGAAGCAGTGTGACCACAACACTTTGTTGCTTCTTTTGCACCTGGCAAAGTGAGGACATAAGGTGTCACAAAAAAAAAAAAAAAAAAAATAGTTTGTAAAGTCTGAAGTTACTGTCACTGGCCAAAATGAGAAACAGGGAAACTTTGTGTTCAAAAGTTTTTTGTTTTTTTGTTTTTTTTTTCAGACTGTGAGCAGAGAACTGATCTTGAAGGTGTCATGGGAGAAGCGTACACATGCACACACACAAATGCTGAGGGAAGCTTCAAATCCCCCCTCCCACCACCACCACTCCACGCCCCCACAACTGCTTGAGAAAACTGCTGCAAAGTCTTATCAGTCTGTTTGGGAACAGAGTGTGATTAAACACTCAAGTCAGAGAGAAGGACAGAGAGCCAACTGAAAGGTATGAGAATGTTTTTTGACCCTCAACTCTGATGGGTTTCAGTTGCCAGAATGGAAATGTGGCACTATGTGTGTTATGTTCCGTGCATGACGTGGAGAGAAGGTACGTGCAGGTGAAAGTTGGATTAAGAATGTTGGAAAGTTGGAAATGCAAGTTTGAGTTGGTGGAGAGTGTGTGGTTACACGAGGGTGTGTGTGCAGGTGGAGGAAAGTAGAAAAGGGTTGACAACTCTAAAATGTGCCATCGTTACTGTGCCCCGCCCACAAAAAAACAAAAAAAACAAATGTTGTCTTTTTTGGGGACGTGCTCCTATTTCAGGAAATTCATTCCTGATTATTCCTGCATGGAAGCCCCATTGAGATCAATGGTGAAGCTCTCTGCTCCCATCAGATTACACTGGTCTCCTGATATGGAGACGACTTTCACTGCATTAAAAAAGGCCTTACAAACCACTCCCACTTTGGGTATTCCAGATTCTGCCAAACCATTTCACTACACTTGATTTTGGCACCCTCTGGCGTCTCTGAGGGTTTCTGAAGTGCGGTGGCTCTTCCATCCTTCATGGACCCCTAGTTTCAGCTCTTTTGGATGCCATTTTGCTTCCTTCCTCTATTGCTGTTTGCAAGTGCTCATCCCATACTTCCCACACTGACCCAGTTTCTTTAGGTAGTAAATTTGTCTGTTTCCGCTCCTCCCACTCCGGTGGCTGATCTTGCTTCACTCGCATCCTTTGTGACTCCCAGTGATGTCTGTCTTTGACACAAAGCTGGTGCTGAGAAGGTTGATGGGATTTGGTACGGTCCACATCTCCCGTCTGAGCCCCCTAAACCTTGCATGCCTAGAGCCCTTTTCCCAATTTATGCTACTTTGTCACATGGTCATGACCATGTGTCATGTGAAATTCACAAATTTTGGTTCACTAAAGGCTTTGTGTTCTATGCAACTGACTTCAGTAAAAGATGTTTGATCTGTGCCCAAAACAATTCAGGTAAAACTACTCCATTGACTTCTGTGGGTGCACACCCTCCCCCTTTGGATCCTTTCCAACACCTTATGATGGATTTCATTGAATTAACCCCAACAGAGGAGAAGAAATACTGCCTTGTAATAGTGGACCTGTTTTCCAAATGGGTTGAGGCCTTTCCAACAAAACGTGACAGCAAAGGCAGGAGCAAAACCTTTAATGACAGACATTGTTCCCCAGTGGGGATTTCCAGAAAAACTTTCTTCACACAATGCTACACACTTTGTGAATGAAGTGATCAAAGGGCTCAGTGCTGTCTTGGACATTGAGCTTAAAAATCACTGCAGCTATCATCCGCAATCAGGAGGAGCTGTAGAGAGTTAGAATAGTACATTAAAAGCAAATTGGCAAAATGCACCACTGAAACAGGCCTAAATTAGGTAAAATGCTTACCGTTGGCTCTGATGCAAATGAGACTGCGCACATGACAGAGACCTAAGCCTGGGTCCCACTGAATAATGAAGGATGAATAATGAGCCACGCAGCATGTTTTCTTTGCTACAAGAGGGTTTCTTCAACTATCGTGGGAGAATGGTGGCTCTTAGAGGCATTATCTTCAGTTAACGAGGCTCCTCTCTGAGCGTGGCGCTAATTTCAAGAAGTTCAAAATTTTGCAACGACAGTGTGGCGCAGTTTGTGTACAAGTTACTGCGACGGCTTAGAGGCATTTGTGTGGTGCTTACGCCATTATCCCAGCGCCTGGCAGCTACGCAGGACCTGAGAGGCTGTTTTTGTAGCAACTCTCCTCTCGCACACACAATTCCACCTGCTCTGTGGGTTGGACTCTATATAAATAATTATTTTGTAGCGGATTAATCATTTTCTGCCAAACCTTGGATGCTGAAAACACCTCTAATCACTTCTGGAATCACAGAGGACTGTTTCATCTGGACCCTTTTTTTCCTCTCTTTCCTGCTCCATGTGGAACAGCTTAAGGTAACTATTTTTAATGTTTTTATAGCTTGATAAAACAGTTCCTCACTGTAAAAGGTATGTCTGTTGTATGTTGATTTAATATCTTGTTAATGGATCACATGAGCTCTGCTGTTTGTGCGCAGTGACGCACTAAGGCAGTGACTCCTCATCACACTTCAAACGAGCATTTAGGCAGAACACCAGCTCACAAGAGTGATTTTTCAGTCAATATTGGACGAACACAAAGTTAAAATTTGGGTGACTGCATGAAAGTGGATGTGTGTTTAAAGCCGCGGAAGAAATAACTCCAGTGGAGCCGCTAAGAGCAAAAGCTGTGCAGCAACACAGGAGGAGAGTGCGCAAAAGACCGATTTTGAAGACATAACACAAAGTTAAAAGTTGTATCACGGTGACTTGTAAGCTGCGGAAGAAATAAATAAAAAATAAATAAATAAATAAATATATATCTATATATCTATATATATAGATATATATATAGATATACGTATATATACGAGGTATCTTATAAAACTAACCGGCAGTTTTATAAAAAAAAAAAAACTATATGGATTTGAATGACATGCGATTACACCAATCATGCTTGAACCCTCGTGCGCATGCGTGAGTTTTTTCACGCGTGTCGGTGACATCCTTTCCCTGTGGGCAGGCTTTGAGTGAACACTGGTCCTGCCCTCTCGGCAGAATTCCTTTGTTTGAGACGTTGCTGGAGACGGCGCGCATTGCTTTATCAAACTTTTTTCCGGACCTGTGAGGGATATCCAAGTGGACACTATTCGAGAAATTCAGCTGGTTTTCGGTGAAAAGTTTAACGGCTGATGAGAGATTATGGGGTGTTTCTGTTGCTTTGAGGACTTCCCGCAGAGCGGGACGTCGCGCAGCGCTTCCAGGCGACGTCGTCTGCCTGTTTCGACCTGAAAACATCCTAATTCAAGGCTCTGTTGACCCAGGATGTCGTGAGAGAACAGAGAAGATTCAGAAGAGGCTGGCATGAGGAGTTTATGCGGACATTCCACTGTTAAAGGTCATTTTGTAATGAAAGAACGTGCGCGCAAATTCGACGAGTCGTTTCCGTGACGACGACGCAAATCTGTGTGCGCCGCGACAGGAAAAACACCTCCGTGTTGAAAACTATTTGTAAAATTCTGGCGGCTTTTGATGGCTTTCAACAAGTGAGTAACTGAGAAATTGTTTAACAGTTGGGCATGTTCCAACTTGCCCATTAAGTTTTCCAACGGAGGTTTTTTTCCTGTCACGACCCCCTGCGGTCGGGTCCGGCCCAACATGTGACTCTGCCCGCACGTTCTTTCATTACAAAATGACCTTTAACAGTGGAATGTCCGCATAAACTCCACATGCCGACTTCTTCTGAAAGTTCTCTGTTCTCTGACAACTTACTGGGTGAACAGAGCCTGAAATGTGGAAGTTTTCAACTTGAAACAGCGAGATGACGCTGCCTCAGAGCGCAGATTGCCATCAGGCACTGTGGGCCATCCTTAAAGCGACACTACCGGACCAAAATCTCTCATCAGCCGTTAAAATTTTCACCAAAAACCAGCTGAATTTATCGAATGGTGTCCACTCAGTTGTGCCTTACAGTTTTTGAAAAAAATTTTTATCAAACAAAGCAGCAGTCTCTGAGCCATTCCTAAACAATGAAAAAATCGACGAGAGGGTGGACGACTCCTCACTCAAAGACTGCCCACAGGCGAATGACATAACCGACAGGCATGAAAAAACTCTTGCATGTGTGTGTGTATATATATATATATATATATATGGCTTGAGGGGGTGCAAGCTCCGGAACCTCTGATGTTGGCTCTGCCAGCTATTTATACTGGATCCGGTGATCCATCACCTCTCTTGAATAACAAAATATTTTTAAAAAATCAAACAATTAAATAAATAAATGAAAGTTTGTTTAGTGTCAGTGTCTGATTTTGATATCTGTCTTGTTGGTGATTTCTCTCATGAAACGAGATCCACAAAATATCTATATTACGGAAAAGGAGGGTGCACACTTCCGTTCTAGAGGACATTTGACCATGTAGCGTGCGTAGCCTACGTGTATGTGTTTTGCTAGCACAGGGAGAAAATGCAAAAAAAGCAAGAAAGTTTGCTGAAGTTTTTCAAACCATCCAGACAGCCAGATCCCAAACGAGCTAAACTTGCGGTGGATGGCGGTGGCCACTGAGAATGTAGCAGCTCAGTCAGCGGGATTGTCGAGGATCAGGGAGATCACATTGAGACAGCTAAGGATGACAGTGAAGCTAGTGCACCTGCTAGTGCACCAGTCAGAGGGAATGAGCAGCGGGAAGGTCTCGTTACTGATGGAGGTGAAGCAGCAAGTGGGGAAATCTGGACCAAAGAACAGTTTAAAGAAAAACAAAAATGTTTTTTTCGCAGATGAACTTAATTTGCACTGCAAATAGAGCATCTCTTCTCCCATCTACCATCTCCTCATTACTCTTTCTTTGCCTTGGCGGCCCGCCGCTTACCCGCTTCAATCCCATTCCGTACGTGAAGTCGTGGATTACCCAAGGACACAGAACTGCACGGGACCAGAGGAGTAGAGAGAGATGCAGGGAAAGAGAGGCCACTGGGTCTATGGATGCTGTATGGGCTGTTTATTTTCGGTGTGGCGCACAGCGTTGTTTGCAAGCACCCCCCCTCTCCTTTTTTTTTGAGCCACTCATCCTCTGCGCTCCGGGACCTCCCACTTTACAAATTAAGCACTATATATATATATATATATATATATAAAATGATCCACAGACGTATATAATAAAGAGGTCACCTCATTCTGTATGCAGAAAAGCACTGCACACAAAAGAGAGCTTTTGCAGAAATAAATGGACGAACACAAAATTAAAAGTGATCACAGCGTAAAAATTACTGTGTTTAATGTCAGGGACAAAATAAAGCCAGCAAGCCACGGATGGATTTTAAGCCAGTGAGACTGAGCACAGAGGCGGCTGTCGAGGAATGGAACCGAGGCGCGCACGCAAAAGAGCGATTTTGCAGAAATAAACAAAAGAACACAAAGTTAAAAGTGATCAAGGCTTTAAAAATGACTGTATTTAAAGTCAGGGAAAAAATAAAGCCAGCAAGCCATGGATGAATTTTAAGCCAGTGAGACTGAGCACAGAGGCAGCTGTCCAGGAATGGACAACAGCGGCACGCGCACAAAAGAGTGATTTTGCAGAAATAAATGATAGAACACAAAGTTAAAAGTGATCACAGTGTAATAATGACTGTGTTTAAAGCCAGGGAAAAAAATAAAGCCAGCAAGCCACGGATGGATTTTAAGCCAGTGAGACTGAGCACAGAGGCAGCTGTCCAGTAATGGACTACAGTGGCACGCACACAAAAGAGTGATTTTGCAGAAATAAACAGACGAACACAAAGTTTATAGTGCGATTATGGTGTGTGTGTTTAAGCTGCAGAAGAAATAAAGCCAGTGAGCCACGGAGCCAGCGAGGAGCACAGAGGTGGCTCTCCAGGAACCCTTGGTTCAGTTCTAGTTGGTCTGGTGCATTACAGGTGGACAGCAGCCTGGCTCACAGTGCACAATTGCGGGACTGTACTGGAGCATCTATTTTTGGACTGCATTTTAAAAATGTGACATCTTTAAATGCTGCTGTGAATCTGTGAATTGAAAACCGAGACTTTAAAGGGACCAGCTTTGGGAGGGTTGGAGGTTTGGACCAAACCCATGTCTAAACGTGCACCAACATGGCGTTATCATGGCACTATCATGGCACTATGTGGCTTAGTGTGGCTGATGCGAGCCATTCGAGGCTCTAATGACAGGTTGGTCATGGCTCACTAGAGGCTGCTACGTGGCACATGCGGGGTACAGAGAGGCACATAGAGGCACCTTCATAGCAGATACGTGATAGATAAAAACGTGGGTCATTCTTCGAATAATCACTGACACACCCATGCATGGCTCATTATTCATCCTTCATTATTCGGTGGGACCCAGGCTTTAACCCTCTGGGGTCCGAGGGCATTTTTTTGGACAGTTCACTCACCTGGCATAAATGTTTTATTATTGCTTTCAACAGCTGTCCCTGCATCCCACAATCAGGTTTTATGTCTCTTTTTTTCAGGACAACCTGTGCTTTCAGAATATATATGTTTTTGTTGTGTTTTAGAAGTGTAATAAAGGTTTACAATCAAAAATAGGCAAGGAAAAAATAAAGCGAAAAATAATTTTCCACACACATTTATTCAAAACACACAGCAAACTGTAATAAACAACTATTTTGACACTTTATAAAGGTAATTTGAGGTCTTGTGTGAAAGGCTGTACAACAAAAAGGTTCAAACAATAAACACAAATGCACATTTTGAACAATATATACAAATTGGTCTATGCGTTTTGTTGTCCATTGATATGGTAAACAGTGCTTTACGCAGAGAAAGCAACAGCGTTATCCAGTAACATTCACATGCAAACTAGTGGAGCAATCCTGATAGTTACACACTCATTGTTTGAGCACCTGAGATTGTCATCAGAGGCTCTCCATCTGCTCCTGCTTCACTGATCGCTGTGCGTAATGGCGCAGGGCACACTGAGTATGTACTAATAGTATGTACTCATTGGAGCACCCAGGGGGCTATTCAAACTGGCCATCTAGTAACATATCACTCTTGAAAATGATCTTTGGCTTTTCACGTGAGGTAAATCTGCCCTATGATTGGATTTTGGAAAACCATGTGATGGTGAACTAATTCCGATTGGACACTCACATTGCGCACGTCATCACACAGCTTCTATGAGGAGTACAAAGATGGCTGATGGCGGACTTGAAAGTCTGCGGAGTTAACTTTTCAGCAAAAAAAGTAAGTTTCTAGTATCTCATATCATTCAAAAGTTATTTATAATTTAGTAAAGCTTGGTCTCAGCCATCGTATATGACGGTGTTGGCCCCAGAAGGTTAATTATCCTTTGGAATCCTGTTTGGAAGACTGTCCCAAGGTGTTGACAGGGGAAGATGTAGTGTTTATTGAACAATCTTGCCTCTTATTGCATTAAGCTTTCACAAGCTCTTTCTGTGGGCAGGTCTCGAGTGAAGGCAGCCCATCCATTGTCAGCTGAACAACCACTCCATGATATCTGTCCTGGGTTTCGTGCTTGGGACTCCGACGAGGGCGGTCGCATCTCCTTCACTCTCCCTTAGCGTGTTTTGTCTGTGAGGCTGCCAGCCCTGCTCCTCTGGAAAATGGCAAAATGGATCTGATCTAGTGGTCTCTGAACGCAATTGATACTATTTTTTCCACAAAACACTCGGGAGCGGAGGACCCGACTTGTCCTGCCGGGACACATGTGGCGGGTTATGTGATGGACAGCTGGAGGTGGCAAATCATGTGCCTGTACACATTGTCTGTGGAGGACGTTGAAGATGTTTACTTATTTGGAGCTGTGGTGACTGGGTTTCTGCTGTGTGGAGCGGCCACAGCACTGGTCTACCAGAAAATTAAGAAGGTGGAGGCGACATTAATCGGCCCGTCCAGGCTGCCCCACATGATTGATTCGATTGGAAGGGCAGTGTCAGCTCAGTCGGCGGGTGTCAACCGCACGTTGGAATCCATCTCGGGGAGAATGGCTGCACTGGAAAACCACTTTGATCATCTGTAAGACCACATCTCTCCTCTATTCAGATGTATTGGGAGCCACTCTGAAGTTTCAGACTGTGGAATCTGGATATCTGGCATCTGTTAATCTGGATATCTATTTGGTTTCCAAACACCAGCTGTCCTTCAAGGCCGCTGGGATAAAATCCTCCCGCCGAGGAACACTCCTGACAGCTTCACTCCTCGCCCCCCCATCTTCCTCCTTCCCTTCCCAGTCCTGAGATGTTGACTGTGGGACCTTGAGACTCTGGTGGACTGATTCAGGACTGGGATCCCCCCCAGGATGGACAGATAAGGCCTGTCGATGGCGCCTCACACGGCCTTCCAGGCTGTCTGTCTGGACACTGGACCACTCTCTGCCCCTCCCTCCCTGCGGCAGGCCTCATCCTCTCTCAAGCTGGTCTTGGCGGCGTGACTTACAGTTACAGCGGCCTTCACCCATTTTACCTCAATTCGGATGACGGACTGCTTCAAGTTTAGTGCACATAAACAATGTCATATGTATATGTGTTGTCTTTAATTTTGATGTGTGCCATTATTATGGTAAACAAGTAGTAATTGTGGATTAATTGCTGTATCTTGTCTGAGGTAATTGGAGTGTAAACATAATTGCCCTTTTTTGGGATCAATAAAGTTGTCTGAAGTCTGAAACTTTGTGATCGTAAAGAATCTGAGAAAGAAGCGCTGGAAGGATCATCACTGGATAGGCCCCTTCCTAGTGCAATTGACGATGCAAACCACCAAAGTCGCAGAAAGATCGACGTGGATACACGCAACTCACTGAAAAAAAAGTGCTGAAAGAACTGGCCCTTGTTCTTGATCCCCTTCCCCCAACAACTTAAAGAGACTTCAACCAACCCCACTCCATCTAGCATGGTTGAAATTATTCTTTTGCCTAGGGAATGTCTATGATTTTGAATAATGTGATCCCATGACATGTCTTAAACCTACAAAGGTGTGACAATACAGATGCTCCATTATGTTCTTATTATTATTTTGCTGTGATTTGATCTATCATATGATCAAAAGGGAGGAATTGTTATAGCAAAATAATTGTCTCCATGTGATGCCATGTTTATTTCAAATTATATTATTATTTCATATTGTGTTCATCAGTGTTGAATGCACTGTGACATGTCCTTGCTTAATGCAGAAACTGTTCATGCAGCTTGCGTAAAAGACTGATAGCCACATGCTTTTGTCTGACTCAGGGGGACACAGAGTCTGTTCTGGTTCCCTGTTTTGATCATGCCTAACTGCAGCCTTGAGACAAAAACATCTCGCTCAGATAAAGTCATTTTCAGATAGCTACCAGTATCAGTTTGGGGAGATGAGCTCATGAGAACTTGCGCACGAACACCATCCTGAAGTGTACATAAGGGTGCACTCTAAGTGCTGATTTACATACACATGCACAGATGCTTGCTGTATGCTGTTTGTTGGTGTGTCCAAAGCACTTTGTATAATAAACCTGTTGATCTTGACAAACAGTCAATCCTAACTCTTCCTTCCACGACAGCCAGAGACCGCTTGGTCCAAAGTTTGAAATTTTGCCTCCATACTGCTCTACATCAAGAGCTGTACCAAAATGTACTCTAGTCCACATGCTACATATGGAGACATTTATTCTTAAATAAACATGAGATAAACCATTAAAATCTTTAAATATGCCTGACATTTACACTAAATGATGGGTGTGTATGTGTTAGACAGCAGCCTGTATGCAACAGCAATCTGTCAAGCACAATAATTTGAAACTTTCTAAGTTGCAGAGTACACAGCCTATCAGTACCTGCTAAATTCCTTTTGAACTTGATAAATCGCATAGTGTCTGCAAACTAGGGCTGCAGCTATTGATTATTTTAGTAATCAAGTATTCTATCGATTATTCTGGTGATTAATCAAGTAATCACATAAAAAGTACTTTTGTGTTTTTAAACAACATCAATAGTCTGGGGATCTCCTTAAGCAAAGGCACAATGTCGCTGCGTCATTACGGAGATTGTCAAATTTAGTGTATCCCTTTCTGTTTTCCTGAGTAATCATTTAATTTTTCACATCTTTACAAGTTTTGGATCTTTCTAGGTGTCAGGAGCTCAGCCAAAAGTAGGGCCAAAGCCTTGACATTTTGCTGAAATGTGGCTTTCTCTTTTTTGTTTTACCCAACTTGTAAAATTTAACCATTTGAAGTTTTTTAAAGATTGGTGAACTGGCAGATGCATTTCAGCTGGAGGTTGAACATGTAAGCTTTGCAGTCACGTTTTTTATGAATTATTATTATTTTATTTGACTTACCGTGTTTGTTAAGCATTGCGTGTTGACCAAAAAAGCAAAAATTAAAAAGCGAAACTCAGTGCGAGTCTGAACAATACACAGAAGAAAGAGTGGACTTCTTCCAGAGACTGTCAGTATGGCAGGGGACGGCGCTGTGAGGGCAGTGCTGAGCCGCTCACACCGAGCAGAGAGAGGCAGCCACCGGCCCCTGCGCGAATAGTCACTACCCACATAGAGCGGAGAGAAGGCAGCGGATGAAACATTTTTTTTTTTTTTTAAACAGATTATTGAGAAAGTGAATGCACGGACCCACGTTAGGGGGCGTAAGTGAGCGGTCAATAGGAATTCCAATAAATTACTGTTATGTGTGGGCCGCTGAAGAGGAGGTACTGCTGGCCCACCACCACCAGAGGGCGTCGCCACCTGGTGAGAGCAGCCAAGGTGACAGCTGTCACCCATTATGGGACACAGCTGTTTCAACTCAGCACCAGGGTATATCAGGAGGACGGCGTCTCCACCTCAGTGCCGAGATATCGTCTACGACTGAGGTAGTAATCTCCGCATGCACATTTAGTGTAAACTGACTAATCATTTGTAAAGCCTTTTCAGGAGTGTTGACTACTAGGAGCTTATTGCTTGGATAAGTACTCACCTTCCTGTTGTACATTGACAAGAGGTGGAGGCGGCTTCTCCCCTCTCCATTATCGGGTGCTCGCATCCCACCTGTGTGTGTGCTCTCTCCTGCCAGCAGTACCGGATCCGACGAGCGGAGGCAGTGGCCACCTGGGAATTCGGGACTTGGCGGTTCCAGCATCTCCAGGGTTCAGTGGCAGAGGAGATCTGGGTGGTTCCGGTTCTACTGAGACGGGCGTCTCCTACCTTCGAGCCTGCCCACACGACACCAGCGGATTCGGCCCCAAATTGTGATTGTTGTAATTATTGTGCTTGTTTCACAATAGTAAAACTTGTTATTTATCTTCCTCCATTGTCCGTTCATTGCGCCCCTGTTGTGGGTCCGTGTTCCTACACTTCCACAACAGGATATCTCGGCCAGCGTCATGGACTCCGAGGGGCGTCAACCGGCTGTTGAACGGCCAATGGAAGACCAAGGCGCGGCGGAGGCTTCGGGAGGGGTACTCGGTGAGTTGCAGCGGATCCTCACCGCTTTCACCTCTCGGATCGACTTGATGACCGAGCAGCACGTACTCCTGAACCGCAGGGTGGAGGCTCTCGCCGCACAAGTGGAAGCGCGCCCTTCGGGCGCCGCTGCGGCTCTCCCTCCTGAGGACCCTGCGCGCGAAAGTAACGTTCCTCTGGTCGTTCAACGGTCCCTTCCTCCGTCCCCAGAAGCATACATAAGCCCTCCAGAACCGTACGACGGCTGTGTGGAGACGTGCGCGGACTTCCTTATGCAATGTTCGCTCGTCTTCGCTCAGCGTCCCGTGATGTACGCAGCTGATGCTAGCAGGGTAGCTTATGTGATAAATCTGCTTCGCGGGGAGGCACGCGCTTGGGCTACAGCGCTCTGGGAGCAGAACTCACGGCTCCTTCAGTCATACGCCGGGTTTGTACGGGAGCTCAGAACGGTGTTCGATCATCCCAACAGAGGAGAGTCCGCTTCAACCGCATTACTGTCCATACGACAGGGACGTCGGAGCGCAGCTGCCTATGCAGTCGCCTTCTGCATCGCGGCAGCGAGATCCGGCTGGAATAGCACTGCCCTCCGCGCTGCCTTTGTAAATGGATTGTCTCTGGTCCTAAAAGAGCACCTGGTGGCTAAAGACGAACCGCGGGATTTAGATGAGCTCATTGATCTGGTCATACGGCTTGACAACCGGTTAGAAGAACGTCGCCGGGAGCGAGGCGAAGGGCGTGGCCAGGCACGGGTCGTCCCTCTCCCTTCCGGGTCCGGTCGAGTTCCGCCGTCCCCACGCTCCTCTGTTCCGGCGCTCCGTGCGCTTACGGCTCCCCCTGCTGACGAAGCTATGGACACGAGCAGGGCAACATTTAGGGCACCTGGAGCACAAAGGAGGCGGGCCCACGGAGCTTGTTATGTTTGTGGCTCGAGTGAGCATATGGCAAACGACTGCCCCGAGCGGTTAAACTCCAACGCCCGCCCCTAGAGACTGGGCCAGGGGTGGGCCAAAACATGCACGTGGGACACACCCACATTGCTACACGACTCCCAGTCACGATCCTGTATGAGGATTCTACCCTGAAGGCCCCAGCACTGGTGGACACGGGCTCTGAGGGGAATCTGCTTGACAGCAGATGGGCCAGGGAGATAGGGCTCCCTCTGGTGGCTCTTACCTCGCCTGTGCAGGTTCGGGCACTAGATGGCTCCCTACTCCCACCAATCACGCACAAGACACCTCCAGTAACTCTGGTGGTGTCAGGTAACCACCGGGAGGTGATCGAGTTCTTCGTGACTCAGGCCACCTCCCGTGTGGTTTTAGGGTTTCCATGGATGCTGAAGCACAATCCCCGGATTGATTGGCCGTCCGGGGTAGTGGTACAGTGGAGCGAAACCTGCCATCGGGAGTGTCTCGGTTCCTCGGTTCCTCCTGGCTCCCAAGCTAAGGAGGAGGTCCGAGTCCCGCCCAATCTGAAGGCGGTGCCAGCGGAGTACCATGACCTCGCTGACGTGTTCAGCAAGGATCTGGCCCTCACGCTACCTCCCCACCGCCCGTATGATTGTGCCATTGATTTGGTTCCAGGCAGTGAGTTTCCGTCCAGTAGGCTGTACAACCTCTCACGGCCGGAACGCGAATCCATGGAGACCTACATCCGGGACTCATTAGCTGCCGGGTTGATCCGGAATTCCACCTCACCGATGGGCGCAGGTTTCTTTTTTGTGGGTAAAAAGGATGGCGGGCTTCGTCCATGCATTGATTATAGGGGGTTGAACGAGATCACGGTTCGCAATCGATACCCGTTGCCCTTGTTAGATTCGGTGTTCACCCCCCTGCATGGAGCCAAGATGTTCACCAAGCTGGATCTTAGGAATGCGTATCATTTGGTTCGGATTCGGAAGGGAGACGAATGGAAGACGGCATTCAACACCCCCTTAGGTCATTTTGAGTACCTGGTCATGCCGTTCGGTCTCACTAATGCTCCCGCGACCTTCCAAGCGTTGGTAAACGATGTCTTGCGGGACTTCCTGCACCGGTTTTGTCTTCGTATATCTAGACGATATACTCATCTTTTCCCCGGATCCTGAGACTCATGTCCGTCAGGTCCTGCAGCGGTTGTTGGAGAACCGTCTGTTTGTGAAGGGCGAGAAGTGTGAGTTCCACCGCACTTCTTTGTCCTTCCTGGGGTTTATCATCTCCTCTAACTCCGTCGCCCCGGATCCGGCCAAGGTTGCGGCGGTGAGAGATTGGCCCCAACCCACTAGCCGTAGGAAGCTGCAACAGTTCCTCGGCTTTGCGAATTTCTACAGGAGGTTCATTAAGGGCTACAGTCAGGTAGTTAGCCCCCTGACAGCCCTGACCTCTCCAAAAGTTCCCTTCACCTGGTCGGACCGGTGCGAGGCCGCGTTCAAGGAGTTGAAACGGCGCTTCTCGTCTGCACCAGTTCTGGTGCAGCCCGATCCTAGCCGCCAGTTAGTGGTTGAAGTGGATGCCTCGGACTCAGGGATAGGAGCGGTGCTCTCCCAGAGCGGGAAGACCGATAAGGTCCTTCACCCGTGTGCCTATTTTTCCCGCAGGTTGACCCCCGCTGAACGGAACTATGACGTCGGCAATCGGGAACTCCTTGCTGTGAAAGAGGCCCTCGAAGAGTGGAGACATCTGTTGGAGGGAACAGCCGTGCCATTCACGGTTTTCACTGACCATCGGAACCTGGAGTACATCAGGACCGCTAAGCGTCTGAACCCCAGGCAAGCCCGCTGGTCATTGTTCTTTGGCCGTTTTGACTTCCGGATTACCTACCGCCCCGGGACCAAGAACCAGCGATCGGATGCATTGTCCCGGGTGCACGAAGAGGAGGTCAGAACGGAACCGTCGGATCCCCCGGATCCCATCATCCCGGAGTCCGCTATCGTGGCCGCCCTCACCTGGGACGTGGAGAAGACCGTCCGGGAGGCCCTGACCCGTGTCCCGGACCCCGGAAACGGACCAAAGAACAAACTATACGTCCCACCAGAGGCCAGGGCCGCAGTCCTAGACTTCTGTCACGGTTCTAAGCTCTCCTGTCACCCAGGGGTGCGAAGGACCGTGGCAGTCGTCCGGCAACGCTTCTGGTGGGCATCCCTGGAGACCGACGTCCGGGACTACGTCCAGGCTTGTACCACCTGCGCCAGGGGCAAGGCCAATCACCAGAAGACCTCAGGGCAGCTACAGCCACTGCCCGTGCCTCATCGCCCCTGGTCCCACATCGGCCTGGACTTCGTCACGGGTCTCCCGCCGTCCCAGGGAAACACCGTCGTCTTCACGATAGTGGACCGGTTCTCCAAGGCGGCCCACTTCGTGGCCCTCCCGAAGCTTCCGACGGCCCAGGAGACAGCGGACCTCCTGGTCCACCACGTCGTCCGTCTGCATGGTATACCATCAGACATCGTCTCCGATCGCGGTCCCCAGTTCACCTCACATGTCTGGAGGAGCTTCTGCCGGGAACTGGGGGCCACGGTCAGCCTCTCGTCTGGGTATCATCCCCAGACCAACGGGCAAGCAGAGCGGGCGAACCAGGACTTGGAGCAGACTCTACGCTGTGTGACAGCCGCGCACCCGACGGCCTGGAGTACCCACCTGGCCTGGATCGAGTACGCTCACAACAGCCAAGTGTCATCTGCCACCGGCCTCTCCCCGTTTGAGGTGTGCTTGGGGTATCAGCCCCCCTTGTTTCCGGTGGTCGAGGGAGAGGTCGGTGTGCCCTCGGTCCAGGCCCACCTACGGAAGTGCCGTCGGGTGTGGCGTACCGCCCGCTCTGCCTTGTTGAAGGCCCGGACGAGGGCGAAGACACATGCAGACCGGCGGCGGGCCCCGGCTCCCGCATATCGTCCTGGGCAGGAGGTGTGGTTATCCACCAAGGACATTCCCCTTCAAGTGGACTCCCCCAAGCTCCAGGACCGATACATCGGCCCCTTCACGATCCTCAAGATCATCAATCCCGCCGCAGTGAGGCTTCGGTTGCCGGCCTCGCTGCGGATTCACCCAGTATTCCACGTCTCCCGGATAAAGCCCCATCACACCTCACCCCTCTGCACCCGGGTCCGGCACCACCTCCTGCCCGGATCATCGACGGGGAACCGGCGTGGACCGTGCGTCGGCTCCTCGATGTCCGTCGAATGGGCCGGGGTCTTCAGTACCTGGTGGACTGGGAGGGGTACAGCCCCGAGGAACGCTCCTGGGTGAAGAGGAGCTTCATCCTGGACCCGGCCCTCCTGGCCGACTTTTACCGTCGCCATCCGGGGAAGCCCGGTCGTGCGCCAGGAGGCGCCCGTTGAGGGGGGGGGTCCTGTTATGTGTGGGCCGCTGAAGAGGAGGTACTGCTGGCCCACCACCACCAGAGGGCGTCGCCACCTGGTGAGAGCAGCCAAGGTGACAGCTGTCACCCATTATGGGACACAGCTGTTTCAACTCAGCACCAGGGTATATCAGGAGGACGGCGTCTCCACCTCAGTGCCGAGATATCGTCTACGACTGAGGTAGTAATCTCCGCATGCACATTTAGTGTAAACTGACTAATCATTTGTAAAGCCTTTTCAGGAGTGTTGACTACTAGGAGCTTATTGCTTGGATAAGTACTCACCTTCCTGTTGTACATTGACAAGAGGTGGAGGCGGCTTCTCCCCTCTCCATTATCGGGTGCTCGCATCCCACCTGTGTGTGTGCTCTCTCCTGCCAGCAGTACCGGATCCGACGAGCGGAGGCAGTGGCCACCTGGGAATTCGGGACTTGGCGGTTCCAGCATCTCCAGGGTTCGGTGGCAGAGGAGATCTGGGTGGTTCCGGTTCTACTGAGACGGGCGTCTCCTACCTTCGAGCCTGCCCACACGACACCAGCGGATTCGGCCCCAAATTGTGATTGTTGTAATTATTGTGCTTGTTTCACAATAGTAAAACTTGTTATTTATCTTCCTCCATTGTCCGTTCATTGCGCCCCTGTTGTGGGTCCGTGTTCCTACACTTCCACAACAAATTACAATTCATTATGCACAAGTGCAAACAGGGTTCCAAATATGCAAAGTCCAATTAAGTAACAAATGGTGACACGTGGGCAGGCCCGAGGGTAGGAGACACCTATCCAGAGAAGAGCCGGGACCCACGTAGTTCCACTGCCAGCCGGAGGTCTGCAAAACACCAGAACCGCCAAGTGCTGGTACACCAGGTGGCCACCGCTTAAGGCTGTCGGACCGGTACTGCTGGCAGGAGCAACAGATTAGGTGGGTGTGTGTACACCCAGCAAACAGTCAGCAAAAACAAACTCATCCTCCTGAGGGAATAAATCCAATAACTCCCAGAGTGCAGAGGAAAACTTAAGAACGTGCAGTGTCAATTGTAATACTTAGAAAATAAGAAGTGAGGAGTGGAGACGCCAGCTCCTCCAAACTTCCCCAAACTCAGCTACAAGCTGCAAGTATACAAAAACACAACTGCATAGACTTCAGTAGCAATGAATGTGCATACGGCACAAAAGGGCTGAGTTGGTTTACCTGTATGGTAAGCTGATAACTCGGCAGAGTTATGGTGTCTTTCCCAGGCTTTTATAGTGATGATGATGAAATCAAATCAAATCAAAACCCCAACGGTCAAAACGACCCCCTATGAGCAAGTACTTGCCGACAGTGGGAAGAAAAAACTCCCTTTTAACAGGAAGAAGCCTCCAGCAGAACCAGGCTCAGGGAGGGGCAGTCTTCTGCTGGGACTGGTTGGGGCTGAGGGGAGAGAATCAGGAAAAAGACATGCTGTGGAAGACAGCAGAGATCAATCTCTAATGATTAAATGCAGAGTGGTGCATACAGAGCAAAAAGAGAAAGAAACACTCAGTGCATCATGGGAACCCCCCAGCAGTCTAAGTCTATAGCAGCATAACTGTGGGATGGTTCAAGGTCACCTGATCCAGCCCTAACTATAAGCTTTAGCAAAAAGGAAAGTTTTAAGCCTAATCTTAAAAGTAGAGAGGGTGTCTGTCTCCCTGATCCGAATTGGGAGCTGGTTCCACAGGAGAGGAGCTTGAAAGCAAGCCTGCAGTCTGAGAGCGAAGCGCTCTATTGGGGTGATATGGTACTAAGAGGTCCCTAAGATAACAATTCCCTAGAATTAACAGGAAGCCAATGAAGAGAGGCCAATATGGGTGAAATATGCTCTCTCCTTCTAGTCCCTGTCAGTACTCTAGCTGCAGCATTTTGAATTAACTGAAGGCTTTTCAGGGAACTTTTAGGACAACCTGATAATAATGAATTACAATAGTCCAGCCTGGTCCATGACTGGTCCCTAGTCCATGAAGATGACAAACAGCTGATGACAGCTTAACGGTGCGCAACTGGTGGTGCCAAAAGAGGCCAATAGGCCAGTGCGCCCTCTTCAGGGCAAAAAGGTGTCCGCATGGTAGGGCGCCATCTGCCCACCCGGAAGCGAACATTTGCAAACATCAAACAAACGTTCATAGAATGTTTGTTTACTGTTCAGCAAGTTTGTGAACGTTCATGTAATGTTTGTGATATTTGTCTAATGTTTGCATGGAGGCAAAAATCAACTGAACGTTCATAGAATGTTCATTTACTGTTCAGCAAGTTTGCGAACATACATATAATGTTTGTGATGTTTGTCTAATGTTTGCATGGAAGCAAACATTAGACAAACATGTAAGGAAACATTTGCAAAAATCAATCAAATGTTCATAGAATGTATGCTTAATGTTCAACATTCACATAATGTTCATGTTGTATGTGTAAAGCTTGCCTCTAAATAAAAGTGTGTGTGTGTGTGTGTGTGTGTATATATATATATATATATATACGAGGTCTATTAGATAAGAAACTGACACTTTTATTTTTTTTTAACTATATGGATTTGAATGACGTGCGATTACACCAATCATGCTTGAACCCTCGTGCGCATGCATGAGTTTTTTCACGTGTGTCGGTGACGTCATTTCCCTGTGGGCAGGCCTTGACTGAGATGTGGTTCAGCCCTCTCGGCTGAATTCCTTTGTTTCACACGCTGCTCGAGAGTGCGCGCGTTGCTTTATCAAAAAATTTTTGGGACCTGTGAGGAATATCCGAGTGGACACTATTCGAGAAATTAAGCTGGTTTTCGGTGAAAAGTTTAATGGCTGATGAGAGATTATGGGGTGTTTCTGTCGCTGTAAGGACTTCCCACGGAGTGGGATGTCACGCAGTGCTTCCAGGCGCCGTCGTCGGCCTGTTTCCACCTGAAGACATCCTAATTTAAGGCTTAATTCACCCAGGACGGCGTGAGAGAACAGAGAAGATTCAGAAGAGGCCGGCATGAGGACTTTATGCGGACATTCCACTGTTTAAGGACATTTTTTAATGAAAGACGTGCGCTCGAATTCGCCGAGTCATTTCCGTGACGACTCGACAAATCTGTGTGCGCTGCGACAGGAAAAACACTTCCATGTTGAAAACCATTTGTAAAATTCAGGCGGCTTTTGATGGCTTCCAACAAGTGAGTAACTGAGAAATTGTTTAACAGCTTGGGCATGTTCCAGCTTGTCCGTTAAGGTTTCCAACGGAGGTGTTTTTCCTGTCGCGACCCCCCGCAGTCGGGTCCGGCCCGACATGCGACTCTGCCCGCACGTTCTTTCATTACAAAATGTCCGTTAACAATGGAATGTCCAAATAAACTCCTCATGCCGACTTCTTCTGAAAGTTCTCTGTTCTCTGATGACTTACTGGGTCAACAGAGCCTGAAATGTGGAAGTTTTCAACTTGAAACTGCGAGATGCTGCAGCCTCGAAGCGCAGATCACCGTCAGGTGCCGTGGGCCATCCTTAAAGCGACACTACCGGACCAAAATCTCGCATCAGCCGTTAAAATTTTTACCGAAAACCAGCTGAATTTATCAAATGGTGTCCACTCAGTTGTGCCTTACAGTTTTTAAAAAATTTTGATCAAACAAAGCAGCAGTCTCTGAGCCATTCATAAACAATGAAAAAAATCGACGAGAGGGTGGGCCACTCCTCACTCAAAGACTGCCCACAGGCGAACGACGTAACCGACAGGCGTGAAAAAACTCTTGCATGCCCACGAGGGTTCAAGCATGTCTGATGTAATCACACGTGATTCAAATCCATATGGTTTTTGAAAAAATAGACCTCGTATGTATATATATATATATATATATATATATATATATATATATATATATATATGTATGTGTGTGTGTGTGTGTAAAATTTCACATTATAGGAAAACATTAAATATCATTTACGGCATACAGAAAGTTAATGTTGGACTCCATTTAAATTATGTGTGCAAACATAGGTAGAATGAACAATAGGAAATAATTTAAGCAGTCTACCATGGTAACCAAGAATTTGTCGATTTATGATTTATTCAGGCCTACTGAATATACTGTATAATTTCAAGATTACTGTAATAAACTGACAGAGCTAACTCCAAAACATGTCTTGGTGCTACTTGCATAAACATGCACTCTGTTAATTGGAATATTAATTTTTGCAAAATAATTTACATCACTACAGACTGTGGTTGTCAGCTACCAAAATATGTTTTTTATGGAAACAGATTGCAATGGCAGATTATTATCCAGACGTCCCACAGACCTGAGTTACATACATTTTGCCAAATTTTAAAACAGCCTATCTTTAGCATTTTTTTAAATAAGGAAAAATACATTAAAGTTATTAAAAATTGATTTACAAAATAATGTTTTAAACATGCATGAGCAGGAAGCATTAACATTTAAATAAAACAGCTCACAGACGAATAATATTTTTTACTGGTCACTTCACAACTTGCAGTTCAAACATGTTTTTGAACAAACATGCTGAACATGAGATGAATATAACAGTCACACACGTTACAGTGGCAGAAATCAACTCGATTTCACATTTCCAGAATGAACATTTGTCCAGGGTTTAGTGTTTCGCTCAGGCCTCATTTGAAGATGACTTCATGTCACAGTCGAACAGTGTTTGGTGGAAATTGTTACCACATAATTGTTACACCATATTTCTTGCTTTCTGATTCCTTTAATATCAGTTGCTTAATTCATGTTTGCAGTGAGGCATGATATTATAATTATCCAGGGTAAAACATGTACATTGTACACAATATAATTGTAAGACATGGATACAATCATTTCTGTATGTAAAATGCAACAAAAATAAAATAAAAATAAAAAAGCATCAGTGATCATTGTGTATAATTTCCTGTAATCAATCAATCAATCAATTTTTTTTATATAGCGCCAAATCACAACAAACAGTTGCCCCAAGGCGCTTTATATTGTAAGGCAAGGCCATACAATAATTATGTAAAACCCCAACGGTCAAAACGACCCCCTGTGAGCAAGCACTTGGCTACAGTGGGAAGAAAAAACTCCCTTTTAACAGGAAGAAACCTCCAGCAGAACCAGGCTCAGGGAGGGGCAGTCTTCTGCTGGCACTGGTTGGGGCTGAGGGAGAGAACCAGGAAAAAGACATGCTGTGGAGGGGAGCAGAGATCGATCACTAATGATTAAATGCAGAGTGGTGCATACAGAGCAAAAAGAGAAAGAAACACTCAGTGCATCATGGGAACCCCCCAGCAGTCTACGTCTATAGCAGCATAACTAAGGGATGGTTCAGGGTCACCTGATCCAGCAAATAAAAGTTTGTGTTCCACAAGTTAATTCGCCTGTTCAGTCTCTATACTCTGATTAAGAGACCACTGACTGAGAGCAGAAGAGGAGACTAACGCTGGACGCTCGTCGACTGGGATTCCTCACAAAGAACCACCACATAGCTACCATCAGGTAGCAGCTAGCTTCAAATGGCGGGGTCTTTGTGCCGTGATATTGACGCTGTGACTATCAAAAGAAGGTAATGGAACCTGATGTGAGCACAAATTCGTTTTAGCCAGAAATAACAAAACTTGCTTGAAGCTTGATTATGCCAGCCATGGATTAATGGGAACCAAACCAACACATTTTTGACTAGCACAGAGCTAATGTTAGCCACAGACAGGCACAGGCCTAATTAATATTTTGACTAAAACATGACTAAAATATATACTCTCTTTTATTAGGTGTTGACGCAATTGACGTTTAAGTAATGTCAGTACCCAGAAAGAGACTTTAGGAGGATAAGCTTGTGATAATATTTTTGGATTATTGCTTGTTTCCCCCCCAACAGTAACCATGCCGGCTGCCATAAGAGTTGTTGAATCAGTGAATCCTCCATCTGATCAGTGGGTTGAGTGTGTGCCTGCAGTTGATTGACATCAGCCTGATTATCCGCAGGTTAGTACTATAATGGATAAATAAGATTGTATAGTGTCTTGTGCCAGTAGATTCTAAAATTCATGTTCAGCAAGCAAAATATTCAAACATTTCTGGCAAGAAATACTCTGTTCTATTTGGGATATAATTTGAAAATAGAGTAAAATCTGTCAGTAATGAAGTTGTATATGCTAACTTTCCTTTCTTAAAGAAATAATTTACAGGCTCTGTTACTCAATAAACATATTTATTTATTGCTGATATAAAGTTTCAGAATTTCTTATATAAAAAATTCTGTGTCCCTTGCATAATGTTTCATTTGCATAGTGTGTGCATACTGTCTATGGTACCATACACTTGAAACATAAGGACTTCTATGCTGTACTACTGAGGTTTACCATCTTATCTGGGGTGGAAAAAATGACCTGTGCGAACAAAAAAATAATAATTTTTGGAGATTCTTTTGGAATAGACCTGAGTAAGCACCAGAATGCATTTGAGATTTCACATTTTTCTGTGGGACAACCACCAGCCCCCACCAGGGCCTTGTCAAGACCTTTCAAGTTTTTTTTTTTTTTTTTTTTTTCCATAGCTCACTTTCATCACTCAGTTCATTCACAGATTTGTCCGTGCTCATGATGAAAGGTCAACAGCATTGGCTTAATCATTTGTGAAGCATATGATTTAATAAAAAGTGGGAACTTCTGTGTTAAGGTTGTAACATGTGGATCTATATACATTTTGTGTTCCAGGAGAAGCAGAATGACATCATTCACAGTATCGAACATCTGAATGACAAAGTTGATGCACTGCATCCTTGGACCATCCCTGAAAGTGTCGGTTCCCAGACATACCAGGAGAGAGAACAATGTGGACACTGCTGACATGATTATCCGAAGGTTGGCCAGCTAAACCAGAAGTGTGTGCTTGAACCAATTATAAGCAGTGCCTGGAAGTAATGGGGCTTCCAGTAAAGTCACTTAAAGAAGTGAGTTAATGTGTTTTCTGTTTGATAGATCCTCTTCACTTCAATAAAGTTTTGCCTTTTTTTTTTAACACAGTGTATTATAAACATGCTGTATTTGTGGAAACTAGTAACTAAAGGGCCTTTCACATTGCATTCTTTATACGCGTCAACCAACAACTCCCAATGTGTCGTCAGTCACGTTGTGTCAACGCCTCCCTACGCCCTGACGCGACGCATGCAGCAGGGGGGCGGAGATTTTCACGCTGATTTTTTTTTTTTTTTTTTCTCCAGAGGAAAGCTGAATGGTCGCCATATTGTATATGTGTTGATGAACCAAGAAAAAGCTTTAATATAGCAATTTGATTTCACAATCAAATTAATTTTTGGGTTAAAAAACATTTGCAAGGATTTTTATATATTATTTGTATAAATGAGCAGTCCTGTGACACGTTTCTGTTTTGTAGAGATCAGTGGTTTCTGCCACGAGTCTTCCATGTTTGGACTAGAGGTGCACCGATCAGGATTTTTTTAGGCCGATCACTGATCACTGAAATTTTGATCTGCCGATACCGATCAAGTACATATTTGGATCATGCCCAAAATAAGAATATAGGTCTAATGTATAGGACTATTTTTGCATTAAAACTTAATGATGAAAACAAAAAACATGCATTCAAATAAAGACACTTAAATAAACTGCTAACTTTTGTTTTATTACACTGACTTTTGAGTTGAGAATGTAAAATACAGCCCTCATTCTATGAGGTTAAAATTCTCATTAATATTTGTAAATGCACACAGGGTGGTCTACAAATAATCATCTGTTTAGCTCAGCTTTTGACGCGACACTTCTAACGCCTGTAAAAAAGCTACGTGTTTCATTGAAAATAATGCTTTTTAGACCGATTTGTGATGCCTCTGACACTTCCAAAGCATGCGGTGTGAAAGGCCCTTTACACAAATAGCGGTGGGTGGGTACAGAGGATTAATCATTTTTGTCTGATCTGCTTTCACCTGTGTGGTATCCCTCGCTGATAACTAACCTGAGAAAAAATTCTGCAAGCAAATAAACAGCTTGTTAAAAATATAGGGCCTGTCCAATAAGGAGTTGAGTTGAATACCAGTTATGACCATGCCGCTCAAATTATACAGTATCTGAACAGGAAAGTATATATAATTGCTTATGACCAGAGGTGTCAAGTAACGAAGTACAAATACTTCGTTACTGTACTTAAGTACACTTTTTAGGTATCTATACTTTACTCCATTACTTATTTTTCTGCCTACTTCCGACTTCTACTTATTACATTTTCACACAAGTATCTGTACTTTCTATTCCTTACATTTTTAAAACAAACAGCCTCGTTACTCTTGGCTTCAGCGCCGGTGGATGTGCGCTGACGCCTCAGGGCACATCCACCGGAAGCTCGAGGTGCCAGCTCACATCCACCTTTACCGAGGTGCCAGCGCGGATTTATCTGACCATGGGTCCGAAGAAGGCACTGACAGCGGAGGAGGGAGACGATATCAAGAATCCCTGGACTTTTTGTCTGAGGAAATCTCTGTTGTTAAAATGCAGCAGAAATCCATTATGGAGCTGGTGGAAGAAGTGAAGGCTCTCCGGATCCAGAATGCCGAGAAAGACCGGCATCTGGTGCACCTGGAGAACCGTGTTGCAGAGTTGGAACAGTACACAAGGATGAACGACGTTATTATTACAGGAATTCATATTAAACCTCGATCCTACGCACGGGCGGTGTCAGAAGACAGCGGAGGGGAGGCCAGTGAGCAGGAGGCCAGCTCAGTGGAACAACAGGTGGCTGACTTCCTGCAATCTAAAGGTATTCAAATGGACTGTAATAACATTGAAGCGTGCCACCCCCTGCCCAGGAGAGAGGATGGAGTCAAGCGAGCAGTTATAATGAGGTTTGTCAACAGAAAACATAAAATGGCATTGTTAAAACAGGGACGGAAACTCAAAGGAACAAACGTATTCATCAATGAACATCTGACCAAAAGAAACGCAGACATCGTCAGGAAAGCTCGTCTCTTAAAAAAGCAGGGAAAAATTCAACAGACATGGACATCCAACTGCAAAACATTCATCAAACTGAACGGAACACCAGAACAAGTGAAGGTTATGGTAATCAGGAACATCAAGGAACTGGACAAATACGATCAATAAGGTATGAGGACACAAACACATCACAACACCATGACACAGACCAGAGGAACCTATTCATCTACTACATCATCTACATCTGGAGACAAGAAGGATATAACTCACAGGATTGCTGATCATGGAAAACTAGAACTGAGAACATTTAAATACACAGACCACAATGTACTGGACTTGGAGCACGATATAGACCCGGACAATAATTTCTTCTCAAATATCAATGACAGTTGTTGCTATTATACAGATGAACAGTTTAATCGGATCATTAAAACGGATAACAAATTATCAATAATCCATTTCAACAGCAGAAGTCTATATGCAAACTTTAACAACATTAAAGAATATTTAAGTCAATTTAAAAAATATTTAACATAATTGCTATATCAGAAACATGGATCAATGAAGATAAAGGAATGGATTTTGAACCAGTCGAAGCAGTGGTTTGCAGATTGAAGCAATGCTTCAACCTATTGTTTCGTTTATTCTTTCTTTCTTTCGCTTAATTTTCCCCCGCTAAAACCCTAAAGAGCATACTTCTGTGAGTATTATTTACCTTTTCTATGTTAAACCGACCTGTTATGGTCTTCTGAAACAGTTGATAGATGTATTTTATAACTTAAAAATGGGAGCGACGCTAACGCGTTAGCATGTCTATGGCATTTTCAATGTTAAAAGTTAGCATGAAGCAGTTCCAGCTGTCTTCACGTTCGGGTGCATTTGTTTTCAAATTGTAATATTTCTTAAATTTATTTTTGTTTATATATTAATAATCTAATGATAATTATTATATACAGTTTCAGAGAAAGAGACAAAAAGAACCTGAATAGAAACACAACAGAAAATAAAATATAAAAGCAACTAACAATGAACATAAATAAATACATACATACAGAAATAAATAAGTGTTTCCTGTGAACACCTAGTAACTCTTACACCTCCATTTCATCCCTGTTTTATTTAAGTTTAATGACAGTTTGTTTCGGTCAAACCGTATTGTCAATGTGTTAATTTCTTCAGTGATTTCCTCCAGAACTATCTGCCAAACTAGAAAACTGCTGCATCCTAGTAAGAGCAGAATACTACTGGAATGAATCTGAATAAGGAAAGTATTTTTTTTTTTTTTTCCTTCACTAAATGGATGCTGCACTCACTGCAGTTTATTGTCTGGAATAGTCCCAGATTGCATTTCAGAGCTCCTAGAATTGAAACATTTTCGTGCAGGTGGTGTTGGGGGGTAATTTTGGGTTTTGGGTCTTGGGCTACATGTAGAACGAATCAGTTTTTAAATTAAGCTTTCAATTCATATAGTGACATCTACCTCTTTTTTTTTTTTTTTTTTAAGGTTACTTTATACTTTTATACTTTAAGTAGGTTTTGGAGCACATACTTTTTCACTTTTACTTGAGTAAAGAGGTCAAGTTGATACTTCAACTTTTACCAGAGTGTTTTTAAACTGCAGTATCTATACTTCTACTTAAGTAACAAATGTGTGTACTTTTGACACCACTGCTTATGACTGACAATGGAAATGTTCAACTTGCAGCTCAAGAGTGCTAATGACAGACTTGATGGCGAGGACAAGTGAACCAGGCACCAGAGGAATGCCCTAATCAATGCCTTGACTGCATACACCCCTGGAATGGAACAAGGGAAGAATACGGTAACAAGCATTGTCAGGGGCTGCTTGTGCGTTACGGCTCCTGTTTATCTTTGGCAGTGCTTCAGCAGTCAGGGCAAGTCAGGTACCATCAAAGGCAGCCTTGCCAGGGACGTGCCACAAATTTACAGAGTTATTATGGAGGCTGCAATAAATATCACATCAATGGACAGTACTATCATCATTTCTACAATTGTGCCATAATCCAAAGATGTCCTATCCAAGCAGAAGAAGTATAGGCGGGACCATCCTGAACTTCTTTCTGACCCAGATTACAGGTTTGAGAAACTAACAATCTTGCAAATCTGTCTTTTTTTTTTTTGAGGGGGGGGGGGGGGGGGGGGTGACACCCAGTCACAGTAGAGAGGCACCGTGACGTCTGGTCTCTCTCTGGCTGCTAATGCAACATGGCAGAATCCGCTCCAAAACAGATTAATTTCCGTGTAAATCTAACATGTCTATCATATATTATGTAAAAGCTACTGAAAAACACTTTGAAAACAGAAAACGCTATTTTCACAACCTGATAACACAAGACATCTCACAGACATCAGTGTGCACACACATCCTGCAGGCGATGGTAGCTTGCACATTTTTCAGAAGCTCATGCATGTGCACACGCATGATCTCCTTTGGATGCCATTAAAATGTCATTGAGTTTATCCTACAACACCAATATAAACATACAGAGGCGAATATATTAGTGATACACAGATAAAACAATAAAGGGCATATATATATATATATATACACACACTTTGCACTGGGATACCAGTTAAGTAATTATTAAGAAGATAATCCTCATACGGCTGAGAGTATTTTAGTATTGTGTTTGTATTTCATAATATCAAAGCTTATGAGCAGATTAGCAGCAGCACTTAATTTGCATTGTACATGGAATATTTTTGATAAAATTTTATTTTACTTCCGGAGAAACTTTTTCTCTGGTGATCAAACATTAATTTAAATTAATAATTTTTTATTATTTTTGTATATTTTTTTATCATATGAATTTCCTCAGGAAATTTTATTGTAATGTGTTTGTGTTAAAACTGTTCAATTATATTGTCGTATCTGACTCATACTTCTATGTGATTAAAAACTTAGTGTTTTGTCATGTGAATTTCCTCAGGAAATTTATTGATTGTAATGTTTGTGTTAAACTGTTCAGTTTCGCTCTTAAAATGTGTGTTCAGCAAGTTGCATTGTCGTATCTGACTAATGTCATATTGAGTCTTCAAATCTGTGATTAAAAACTTTATATTAATATTTTTTCATAGGAATTTTCTCAGGGAATTTATTGAGAGTAATGTTTGTTTTAAAACTGTCCACAGTTTTGCTCTTAAATATCATAAAATATTATTAACTGTATGTAGATGTAAGCTGAATTTATTTTTGCTCCTAAAATGTGTAGTTGGTTGTAGATCAATAGATGAATTTTTTTAGGTTTCATTATTATTTCTCGAAGATTTATTCTTATTTTGTCTGAACATCTTTTGGAGTAGTGTCGGTGGTATGCCATGTAAGAAATCTTTTGTAAAGTTGAAAATGTTTCATTTTATGTGCTTTTTTATTTTTGAGCATGATGTTTAATTCTGTAAAGATGAATTCCATCATTAAATCTGTAAGTGATTTCAAAAGTTTCTGCATTATTGATTTTATATGTGAATTCCATAAATACATTGCAAGTTACTATTTGAATAAAACCTGTTAAATTTTAAAACATTTACAAAGTTTGTTTTACGTCATTTTTAGTTCTCAGTAGGAAAAATCACAAAAAAATTGTAGATATATTGAGCAGGAACATTGCACAAACATCATATGAACAAAGAAGGACAGGTAATGTTAGCATTCGAACATTCTACAAATGTTCATTTAATGTTCTGGTTCAACTGTTCATATGTTTGTGAACATTTGTGAATGTTTGTATAATGTTCATTGAATGTTTGCATGCAAACATTACCTGTCCTCATTCTTTGTTCATAAGATGTTCATCCAATGTTCATGCCATGTTTGCAAACGTTCTCATGCAAACGTTCAATGAACATTCAAAGAATGTTCAGTTTCCAGGTGGGTGGTTGTGGGCCAGCAGTACCTCCTCTTCAGCGGCCCACACAACAGGACCCCCCCAACCCGACCCGGCTTGTCTGGATGCTCCTGGTAGAACTCCGTCAGGAGGGTGGGATCCAATATGAAGCTTCTCTTCACCCAGGAACGTTCTTCTGGGCTATACCCCTCCCAGTCTACCAGATATTGATACCCCGGCCCCTCCGACGAACATCGAGGAGTTTCTTCACCGTCTGGGCAGGTTTGCCATCGATGATCCGGGCAGGAGGTGGCGCTGGTCCAGGGGGGCAGAGGTCCGATGTGTGATATGGTTTGATACGGGAAACGTGAAAAACCGGGTGAATCCGCAGTGAAGCAGGGAGTTGAAGCTTCACTGCGGCTGGACTGATCACCTTGATGATTTTATAGGGTCCGATGAAATGGTCGGTCCATTTTGGGGAGTCCGTCTGTAGAGGGATGTTCCTTGTGGAGAGCCAAACCTCCTGCCCGGGCTGGTAAGCTGGGGCTCATCTGCGGTCCGCATGGTCCTTAGCCCGCGTCCAGGCCTTCAGGAGAGCAGAGCGGGTTTTCTTCCACACCCGACAGCATCTTCTGAGGTGGGCCTGGACTGAGGGCAACTCGACCTCTCCCTCAATGGCAGGAAACAATGGGGTTGATACCCCAAGCAGACCTCAAATGGGGAGAGGCCGGTAGAGGACGACACCTGGCTGTTGTGTGCGTACTCGATCCAGGCCAGGTGTTGACTCCAGGCCGTCGGGTGCGCAGATGTGATGCATCTCAGCGCTTGCTCCAGGTCCTGGTTAGCCCGCTCTGCTTGACTGTTTGTTTGTGGGTGGTATCCGGACGACAGGCTCACCGTGGCCCCCAGCTCCCTACAGAAGCTCCTCCAGACCTGCGAGGAGAACTGAGGACCACGGTCTGACACAATGTCCGTGGGGATACCATGCAGACGCACGACGTGGTAGACCAGGAGGTCTGCAGTTTCCTGGGCCATCGGGAGCTTTGGGAGGGCCACAAAGTGGGCCGCCTTCGAGAACCGGTCCACTATCGTCATGATGACCATTTTTCCCTGGGACGCAGGGAGGCCCGTGACGAAGTCGAGTCCGATGTGCAACCAAGGGCAACGAGGCACAGGCAACGGCTGGAGGAGCCCCTTCTCAGGCTGATGAGAACCCTTGCCCCTGGCGCAGGTGGTGCAAGCCCGGATGTGAGCAAGCACTTGGCGACAGTGGGAAGGAAAAACTCCCTTTTAACAGGAAGAAACCTCCAGCAGAACCAGGCTCAGGGAGGGGCAGTCTTCTGCTGGGACTGGTTGGGGTTGAGGGGAGAGAACCAGGAAAAAGACATGCTGTGGAGGGGAGCAGAGATCAATCACTAATGATTAAATGCAGAGTGGTGCATACAGAGCAAAAAGAGAAAGAAACACTCACCTTAGCCGGATCGGGTGCGACGGAGTTGGAGGAGATGATGAACCCCAAGAAGGACAGAGAGGTGCGATGGAACTCACACTTCTCAGCCTTCACGAACAGCCGGTTCTCCAATAACCGCTGAAGGACCTGACGGACATGCTTAACATGAGTCTCAGAGTCCTGGGAGAAGATGAGGATATCGTCTAGGTATACAAAGACAAATCGGTGCAGGAAATCCCGCAGAACGTCATTAACCAAAGCCTGGAACGTTGCGGGGGCGTTGGTGAGGCCGAACGGCATGACCAGGTACTCAAAGTGCCCTAAGGGGGTGTTAAATGCCATCTTCCATTCGTCTCCCTTCCTTATCCAAACTAGATGGTAAGCATTCCTAAGATCCAACTTTGTGAATATTTTGGCTCCATGCAGGGGCGTGAACACCGAATCCAAGAGAGGTAATGGGTATCGGTTGCGAACTGTAATCTCATTCAGCCCTATAATCAATGCATGGACGGAGACCACCGTCCTTCTTGCCCACAAAAAAGAAACCTGCACCTAACAGGGATGAAGAATTTCGGATTAGCCTGGCAACTAAAGAGTCCCGGATGTAGGTCTCCATTGATTCGCGCTCAGGACCTGAGAGGTTGTACAGCCTGCTGGACGGATACTCAGCGCCTGGAGTCAAATTAATGGCACAATCATACGGTCAATGTGGGGGCAGGGTGAGAGCCAGATCCTTGCTGAAGACGTCAGCAAGGTCATGATACTCAACCGGCACCTCCGTAAGATTGGGGGGAACTCTGACCTCCTCCTTAACTTCATCGCCTGGTGGCACCGAGGATCTTAAACACTCCCGGTGGCAGGTTTCGTTCCATTGAGCCACAACCCCAGATGGCCAATCGATCCGGGGATTGTGTTTCATCATCTATGGGTAGCCCAAAATAACCCTGGAGGTAGAAGGTGTTACATAAAACACAATCTCCTCCCTGTGATTACCAGAGATGACAAAGGTTAAAGACCATGTCTGATGTGTGGTTTCTGGCAGTAGGGTGCCATCTAGTGCCCGCACCCTCAATGGTGAAGGAACGGCCACCAGAGGGAGCCCTACGGCCTTAGCCCATCTACTATCCAGTAGGTTCCCTTCCGATCCTGTGTCAATCAGTGCTGGAGCGGTAAGGGTTAAATCCCCACAGAGGATTGTGACTGGGAGTCGTGCGCATTTTTGTGGAACACTTGTGTGGTTTGTATGGATGGATGACATGGATGACCTCTAATTTCCTGCTTTTAAACTCAGATAAAACTGAAGTTATTGTACTTGGCCCCACAAATCTTAGAAACATGGTGTCTAACCAGATCCTTACTGTGGATGGCATTACCCTGACCTCTAGTAATACTGTGAGAAATCTTGGAGTCATTTTTGATCAGGATATGTCATTCAAAGCGCATATTAAACAAATATGTAGGACTGCTTTTTTGCATTTACGCAATATCTCTAAAATCAGAAAGGTCTTGTCTCAGAGTGATGCTGAAAAACTAATTCATGCATTTATTTCCTCTAGGCTGGACTATTGTAATTCATTATTATCAGGTTGTCCTAAAAGTTCCCTAAAAAGCCTTCAGTTAATTCAAAATGCTGCAGCTAGAGTACTGACGGGGACTAGAAGGAGAGAGCATATCTCACCCATATTGGCCTCTCTTCATTGGCTTCCTGTTAATTCTAGAATAGAATTTAAAATTCTTCTTCTTACTTATAAGGTTTTGAATAATCAGGTCCCATCTTATCTTAGGGACCTCGTAGTACCATATCACCCCAATAGAGCGCTTCGCTCTCAGACTGCAGGCTTACTTGTAGTTCCTAGGGTTTGTAAGAGTAGAATGGGAGGCAGAGCCTTCAGCTTTCAGGCTCCTCTCCTGTGGAACCAGCTCCCAATTCAGATCAGGGAGACAGACACCCTCTCTACTTTTAAGATTAGGCTTAAAACTTTCCTTTTTGCTAAAGCTTATAGTTAGGGCTGGATCAGGTGACCCTGAACCATCCCTTAGTTATGCTGCTATAGACGTAGACTGCTGGGGGGTTCCCATGATGCACTGTTTCTTTCTCTTTTTGCTCTGTATGCACCACTCTGCATTTAATCATTAGTGATCGATCTCTGCTCCCCTCCACAGCATGTCTTTTTCCTGGTTCTCTCACTCAGCCCCAACCAGTCCCAGCAGAAGACTGCCCCTCCCTGAGCCTGGTTCTGCTGGAGGTTTCTTCCTGTTAAAAGGGAGTTTTTCCTTCCCACTGTAGCCAAGTGCTTGCTCACAGGGGGTCGTTTTGACCGTTGGGGTTTTACATAATTATTGTATGGCCTTGCCTTACAATATAAAGCGCCTTGGGGCAACTGTTTGTTGTGATTTGGCGCTATATAAAAAAAATTGATTGATTGATTGATATGGCTCACTCTTAGCCCAGTCTCTAAGGGTGAATGTTGGAGTTTTAACTGCTTGGGGCAATTCTTCTGCTCATGCTCACTCGAGCCGCAATAAAAACACTCTCCACGGGCCAGCCTCCTTTGTCTTTCCTTCATTTTGATTTTAGCCCCGCTCATGTCCATAGCATCATCAGCAGGGGGAGCTGGTGCAGCGCGGAGAGCCCTGGCTTTGGAGCGGGGAGAGGGCAGCACTAACTCGGATCTGGATGGGAGAGGGACAGTGTGCACCCGGCCACGTCCTTCGTCTCAATCCCGCTTGAATTCCTCAATCTAGATCCCGCGGCTGATCCGGAGACAGCCCATTTACAAAGGTGGCGCGGAGTGAGACTGAATCCCAACCGGACCTCGCTGCCGCAACGCGGAAGTCAATTGCGTAATCAGCTGCACTCCATCGTCCCTGTCTCATTGACAGCAGCATATTTGAAGTGGACTCGCCTCTGTTGGGATGATCGAACACCTGTCGAAACTCCCGTATGAACCCAGTGTAAGTTGAGAGGATCCCTGAATCTTGTTCCCAGAGCACCGTAGCCCAGGCGCGTGCCTCGCCCCGAAGCAAATTAATGACATAAGCCACCCAGCTGTGCTCCGACGTGTACATAACGGGCCGTTGTGAAAAAACGAGCGCGCACTGCATCAAGAAGTCCGTGCACGTTTTGACACAACCACCGTACGGTTCCGGGGGACTGATATAAGCTTCGGACAATGGGGGCAGACCTCTGAACGACCGTTGGATTTATTCTGTTCTGCGGCAGATCTACTGGAGGATGAGTGGCTGCAGCTGTGCCTGACGCACTCATGTCTACCTGCGCGGTGAGAGCCTCCAACCTACAGCTGAGGTAAGCATTCTGCTCGGTTAATGAATCCAAATGAGCAGCCAGGTTAGACAAAATGTGCTGCAGCTCACCCAGCAGATTCTGCGCACCTTGCACTTCCATCGATCGGTCATCTGGTGGTAAACGCCCCTCGGAGTCCATGACGTGGCCGAGTTATCCTGTTGAGAAAGTGAATGCACGGACCCACGTTAGGGGGCATAAATGAGCGGTCAATAGGAATTCCAATAAATTACAATTTATTATGCAAAAGTGCAAACAGGGTTCCAAATATGCAAAGTCCAATTAAGTAACAAATGGTGACACGTGGGCTTGCCTGAGGGTAGGAGACAGCTATCCAGAGAAGAGCCGGGACCCACATAGTTCCACCGCCAGCTGGAGGTCTGCAACACACCAGAACCGCCAAATCCTGGTGCCCCAGGTGGCCACCACTCAAGGCTGTCGGACCGGTACTGCTGGCAGGAGCCAAAACAGATTAGGTGGGTGTGTGTACACCCAGCAAACAGTCAGCAAAAATGCAATAATCCTCCTGAGGGAATAAATCCAATAACTCCCAGAGTGCAGAGGAAAACTTGAGAACGTGCAGTGTCAGTTGTAATACTTCCCACCAAACTTCCACAACCCAGCTACAAGCTGCAAGTATACAAAAACACAACTGCATAAACTTCAGTAGCAATGAATGTGCGTACGGCACAAAAGGGCTGAGTTGGTTTACCTGTATGGTAAGCTGATAACTCGGCAGAGTTATGGTGTCTTTCCCAGGCTTTTATGGTGATAACAAACAGCTGATGACAGCTTAACGGTGCGCACCTGGTGGTGCCAAAAGAGGCCAACAGGCCAGTGCCCTCTTCAGGGCAAAAAAGATGCCCGCATGGTAGGGCGCCATCTGGTGGTGGGCCAGCAGTACCTCCTCTTCAGTGGCCCACACAACACAGACAAACACACTGCTTCGCTTTAAATGCACAGTAAGCTATTTCAGATGATCAGTGTGGACCATTTTTCTCCTAAAAGGCTTTATTTCACTCTGTGTCCTGTTGGACAGCTGTAGCTATTGTGCTAATTTGATTAGTGCGTACACAGCACCCTGCTCAGAGTGTTGCTCTCATTGGACCGACATCTCTGATATTTTGGCATTGTGGGCTAGCTCACCCACAGGTTGAGCTCGCCAGACTACTTTCGCCACACAGCTCAGCGTGCCGCTCTCCTTGGAGTGACAACACACAGAATGTGTCTCTTTCCAGATAGAGCTCTCTCAAGGCAGCTTCTTGTTCTGACTTTAACATGAAGTTAACACCCAAGTCTTTCATCGCTAACTGTAAATGGTAATCAAACCATTCCAGTCGTATCTTTCTGAACTCTTTCGCATCAAACTCCATCGTGCCAATGTTTACAATGGCTTGAGCAATAACAGGAGAAGTTGCTCAGTTTCTTAAATATTTATTACAGCCACTCTTAAAACTTTAGTTATCTTTATAATTTTATTACTGGTCAATTTTAGAATGAATTTAGATGAGATATACTCATTATCAGTTATCTGGGAACTACTTTTTGCGCAGGAATTCATCAAGCATGTCGGCTGCGGGCGTGTGCTAACACAGAATACCCAGAAACTGGACAGTTGTTCGGCCAAAACGAGAGTGTCCACTTTTAGCTTGCCATAAGCAAAGCTATTGGCGCTCGTGAAAGGCTTATGTATGCTCTAGTCTTCTTCTGTTTGTTTAAGTGGGGAGGTTACAGTGCCACGCATAGACCTGGCATATATACTACAACATTAAACAAAGCTTCAAGGCACACAATTTGCCTGGAACATTTTTTTTGTAATCGAATCGAGTTACTCGACTAATCGTTTCAGCCCTACTGCAAACCTCACCTATTTGCATGTTCCGTCACTTTGGACACTCATGTGAACAAATCCCAAATTGCATATTCATAAAAACAAACACACCAAATTGATAATACACACTATTTTGCGCATTTGACAGACGCAATCATTGTTGCGCACACTAAATCAGCATGTGTCTGTGTGTGTGTGCAGTGGTGTTTGCACACTTTTTACACAGGTAAACCTTTATTAAATCAGGCCTGAAATATGCACATTGTGGTGTTGCGCCATAACTCATAATGCACCACATCACACAATGTTCCATTGCACTGAACCTGTACCTAATAAATAAATAAATAAATAAATAAATAAATAAATAAATAAATATTATATATATATATATATATATATATATATATATATATATATATATATATATATATATATATATATAGGCGGACTCATCGATTACCCAGGCCAAAGTCACAGAGGTGGTTAGAAAGCTCCGCGGTGGCAAGGCCGCTGGGGTGGATGAAATCCGTCCTGAGTACCTTAAGTCTCTGGATGTTGTGGGGCTGTCTTGGCTGACACGCCTCTGCAACATCGCGTGGCGATCGCGGACAGTGCCTCTGGATTGGCAGACTGGGGTGGTGGTCCCTCTGTTTAAGAAGGGGGACCGGAGGGTGTATTCCAACTATAGGGGGATCACACTCCTCAGCCTCCCCGGTAAGGTCTATTCCAGAGTACTGGAGAGGAGAATTCGACCGATGGTCGAACCTCGGATTCAGGAGGAGCAGTGTGGTTTTCGTCCTGGTTGCGGCACACTGGACCAGCTCTACACGCTCCATCGGGTGCTCGAGGGTTCATGGGAGTTCGCCCAACCAGTCCACATGTGTTTTGTGGATCTGGAGAAGGCGTTCGACCATGTCCCTCGGGGCACCCTGTGGGGAGTGCTCCGGGAGTACGGGGTCCTGGGTCCTTTGCTAAGGGCTATCCGGTCCCTGTACGACCGCAGCAGGAGTTTGGTTCGCATTGCCGGTAGTAAGTCAAACCTGTTTCCAGTGCACGTTGGCCTCCGCCAGGGCTGCCCTTTGTCACCGGTTCTGTTCATTATTTTTATGGACAGAATTTCTAGGCACAGCCAGGGTGTAGAAGGGGTCTGGTTTGGGAACCACAGAATCTCGTCTCTGCTGTTTGCGGACGATGTGGTTCTGTTGGCTTCGTGAAATCAGGACCTTCAGCAGGCACTGTGGCGGTTTGCAGCCGAGTGTGAAGCATCCGGGATGAAGATCAGCACCTCCAAATCCGAGGCCATGGTTCTCGACCGGAAAAAGGTGCTTTGCCCTCTTCAGGTCGGTGTAGTGTCCTTGCCTCAAGTGGAGGAGTTTAAGTATCTCGGGGTCTTGTTCACGAGTGAGGGACGGATGGAGCGTGAGATCGATAGATGGATCGGTGCAGCATCTGCAGTGATGCGGTTGCTGTATCGGACCGTCGTGGTGAAGAGAGAACTGAGTAGGAGGGCAAAGCTCTCGATTTACCGATCGATCTACGTTCCGATCCTCACCTATGGTCATGAGATTTGGCTGATGACCGAAAGAACGAGATCGCGAGTACAAGCAGCCGAGATGAGTTTCCTCCGCAGGGTGGCTGGGCGCTCCCTTAGAGATAGGGTGAGGGTGAGGAGCTCGGTCACTCGGGAGGAGCTTGGAGTCGAGCCGCTGCTCCTCCACGTCGAAAGGAGTCAGTTGAGGTGGCTCGGGCATCTTTTCCAGATGCCCCCTGGTCGCCTCGCTGGAGAGGTGTTCCGGGCACGTCCCACTGGGAGGAGGCCCCGGGGAAGACCCAGGACACACTGGAGGGACTACATCTCTCGGCTGGCTTGGGAACGCCTTGGGGTTCCCCCGGAGGAGCTGGGGGAGGTGTGTGTGGATCAGGAGGTCTGGGCGGCTTTGCTTAAGCTGCTGCCCCCGCGACCCGACTGATGTGTATATATATATATATATATATATATATATACGTGGTGTGTCCATAAAGTAAAGGTCCTTTTTATTTTTTTTTAAACTATATGGATTTCATTCACATGTTTTTACGTCAGACATGCTTGAACCCTCGTGCGCATGCGTGAGTTTTTCCACGCCTGTCGGCGATGTCATTCGCCTGTGAGCATTTCTTGTGGAAGGAGTGGTCCCGCCCCCTCATCGGATTTTCATTGTCTGGAAATGGCGGAATGAAAAGGACTTTTTTTCCATCAGAATTTTTTCAGAAGCTGTTAGAGACTGGCACCTGGAAACCATTCAAAAAAGTTATCTGGCTTTTGGTGAAAATTTTACGGGCTCCACAAGTTCTCTTATACTCACTCGACTGGTAAGCACTGAAAGCTGAGATAGGCATGTCCAAACTTCGAAAAGGAGGTGTTCCTTTGTCTCGCCTCATCAGCGAATTGGTCGTGACGCGCGAAGCCTCCGCGCGGCTTTCCATGACAAAATCTCTTGTTAAAAGTGAAATCTGCCGGAAAATGGCTGATGTCCAGCTCTTGTGATAACCACAGAAAGAGCACACGATGGTCTCGTATCCACAGAGCCATCAGCTTAGAAATGATCCAGTGGTTTGTGCCGCGACGTCGCAGCTCGGAGCGCGGCGCACCGACCATCCTTAAAGGGGTCCTTAAAGGGGTCCTTAAAGCTGTAGTTAGTCCTTATTCTCTGTGAAGCCCGTAAAATTTTCATCAAAAGCCAGATAACTTTTTCGAATGGTTTCCAGGTGCCAGTCTCTAACAGCTTCTGAAAAAATTCTGATGGCAAAAAGTCCTTTTCATTCCGCCATTTCCAGACAATGAAAATCCGACGAGGGGGCGGGACCACTCCTTCCACAAGGCGTGCTCACAGGCGAATGACGTCACCGACAGGCGTGGAAAAATTCACGCATGCGCACGAGGGTTCAAGCATGTCTGACGTAAAAACATATGAATGAAATCCATATAGTTTTTAAAAAAAATAAAAAGGACCGTTACTTTATGGACACACCACGTATATATATATATTATATATATATATATATATATATATATATATATTATATATATATATATATATATATATATATATATATATATATATATATATATATATATATATACACACACACACACACGAGGTCTGTGAGAAAAGTATCGGACCTTTTCATTTTTTTCAAAAACCATATAGATTTGAATCACGTGTAATTGCATCAGCCAAGCTTGAACCTTTGTGCGCATGCGTGAGTTTTTTTCACGCCTGTCGGTTGCATCATTCGCCTGTGAGCAGGCTTTGAGTGAGCACTGGTCCACCCCTCTCGTCGTTAAGGAAATGGCGGAATGATTTGGAGCTTTGCTGCATCAATTTTTTCCTGAAACTGTGAGAGACCTCCAGGTGGACACCGTTCGGAAAATTAATATGGCTTTCAGGGACGATTTTATGGGGATTACACAGATTAAGGAGTGCTCCAGCCGGTTTAAAGACCGGCCACAGCGTCTGAGAGTGCAGCACGCTCCGAGCGCCAATCGACAGGCTCAAACCCCGCTGAAACAACCAGATCATTTCCAACGTGAAGGCTTTGTTGATCCAAGACGTCGTCTGACTTTCACAAAAAGGCAGAAGGCGTGGACATCAGCACTTTTTCGGCACATTCCACTATTACAGGAGTTTTTTTCATGGAAAAAGAAGCGGATGAATGCGCCATCGTGCCGCTCATGGCGCGGGACAAAACCACTTCCATGATGGTCTCACAGGACAGCTTTCAGGTGGCTTTCAGACGGCTTCCGGTTGCTTTTCAGTCGTGTGAATATCCGAGAAATTGAGCATGAGCTGGACATGCCCCAACATGTCCTGTGAGGCTTCATCACGGCGTTGCTTTGCGCCATGCGGCTCCACCTTGACGCGCGGGATTCCTCCGCTCCTCTTTCCATGACAAAAACTCCTGTAACAGTGGAATGTGCCATTCATTTCTAAACTGGATGCTGTCTTGATCCGGTATGTCGTCTGACTAGCACAGGAATTGCGGAAGATGTGGACATCAGCACTTTTTCAGAACATTGAGACAGACGTGCGGAGGAATCCCGCGCGTCGCGGTGGAGCCGCATGGCGCAAAGCAGCGCCGTGATGAAGCCTCACAGGACATGTTCTGGCATGTCCAGGCTCATCCACAATTTCTCGGTTAGTCACACGACTGAAAACCCACCGCCAGCCTCGAAGCGCAGATCGCCATCAGGCGCCGTGGGCCTTCGTAACGGCGACACTACCAGACCAAAATCTATCATCAGTCGTTAAAATTTTTACCGAAAACCAGCTGAATTTATCGAATGGTGTCCACTCAGTTGTGCCTTATAGTTTTGAAAAAATTTTGATCAAACAAAGGAGCAGTCTCTGAGCCATTCCTAAACAATGAAAAAATCGACGAGAGGGTGCGCCACTCCTCACTCAAAGACTGCCCACAGGCGAATGATATAACCGACAGGTGTGAAAAAACTCTTGCATGCTTACTAGGGTTCAAGCATGTCTGATGTAATCACACGTGATTCAAATCCATATGGTTTTTGAAAAAAATAATAAGGTCGGATACTTTTCTAATAGACCTCGTATATATATTTGTTTGTAGAGATGGAATGGAGTGTTTGCTTTCCCAAGCACTACCACATCAGCAAGTTTTTACAACTGTTGTTGGTATATTGTGTCAGGATGGACACCGTGTGTCTACAAATAAAATACAGAATCCCAAAAGTAACAAAGGAGTCCCAAAAGTGTGCTATAGGGATCCCACAGTCAGACAGCAAAAGCTGTACATGCATCCAGAGAGGGCAAGGTCCGATAGCAACAAAGTAGCCTGATAACCACATAAAGGCCCAGAGGATGGCACACATACTGTATGAGCCTCCAGGTTCATCCAACAGGGAACCAAGAACCTGCAGAAGATATTAGGATACGGTAAGGTTCCATTTTGATGGACAATTTGGGCATGCCAAATCCTACATCAAAAGACCCTGCTTCAAGTTGTTCCATCGCAGCATGTCTGCACTCCTTGACTTGATGCTCAAGAATGACGTGCTCTGTGGACAAGAAAAAAAAATCATGCATGCTCAAGAATGTTCCCCATACCTCTCCACCAAACAAAAGCTCCCAAGCTTCATTTCTAACTGTTGGGTGAAATAAGGTTGTATACTTTTTACATGCACCTCATATATCCTTTGCAAGAAAAATCCTTCATGGACAATAGTCAATCGATGGTGATGCTGAGCCAGTCATGCTGTCCCACCACTTTTATGTGCATTCCACACATAGCCAGTTGCCTTCCAATGTCATTTGATGGCCAGAGGACCAATGCCCACCAAATCCTGCAACACCATAAACAGAACAATGACCAAGAGAATGCCAGCACAGGCTCGAACCCGGCACACACAGCCCCAACTAGCACAGTTATCACACACCCCAACGAAGCATAGAGAAGCTATGGGTACACACATTTTTGAGAAGGTTCTAAGATTGATATTTTGATGTTCACATCATTTGAAGTCTCTTCTGATGTAATGCAAATAAGTATTAAAGAAACATCTACAACAGTGGGGAACAGCCACTGAGCACAACGAGAGAAGATGCACAAAGCAAGAATGTGCCCCAAACCCTATAGGGCCTTTGTCAGGTCCATTGCCCGAACTGGACCTGGCACTTAAACTGTGCCTGAGATCGTATCCTGCAAAACACAGTTTCTCAAAGCACAATCACATAAAAGAGACAACATTAGACAGAGATATCCTTTGTGAGCTTTGCGCAAAGGGGAGAAGCTTCGGAGAGAGCGTACAAACCTAAGACCAACCTTGCTTTCCCTGCTCCTCTCCGCTGCCCCACCCCGGCGCTTGCTCTTTTATTGAAAAAGAAAAAAAAATCATAAACAATACAACGTAGCATCAGGGTACATTGCGTTTGGGGAAGGGAGGGGTGAACGGTTGCTTGTGAGTTACGGTTTCCTGTGAAACATGCTCGTTTCTTTCACCGAAAGAAGGGAGTAAGCAGTTAAGTTTCGATGTCAACAGAGTCCTGAAACAAACTTTAGTTCATCACTGTGGCTGAGCAATCATTTAGCTTAAATGCAGCATATATGAATGGGTACATAATTATTATGATTGAATGAGTAAATGAAGTATAAAAGAATATAATTCAGACAATAATAAATGTAGAATCCTTTAACAAGTCAGCTAAGACACATATTCTTTCAGTCTTGTGGCTGGTTTCACTCCCACATCACACAGATAACAGATAGTTGATACAGTTCATTTCACAAGAAGCAGAAACTCAACTCAGACTACTTTTGATTACATTGAATATCATGTAAGCAGGCAATGATTAATTAAATAAATGGTAACAACTCATAAAATCCCCATCATTTCCCTCCTCTTTTAGCATTTATTTGTAGTTAGCTAGTGTAAAAATAAATGTATTTACAGTGTATGACAATAATTCAGCATAATTTCACTCGTCCATCATGAGCACTTGTTAACACATTTTCACTCATAACTTCATTACTTTACACTTTCAGTTATCATCATAAGTGTCTTGTCCTTAGTCCACATTATCACATCCTTATGGGGCTCCTCGAGGTTCAAAAATGTATAGGTTCGTGTGTGAGCCAATTGTAATTGCACAAACAGCTTGGTTGCCAGCCTGGTAACCATTGCCTTAATACAGGGTATGGCACAGCAGGAGAAAACAATCAAAACTCCAATCAAAATCAGAACCGGTGTAAAGAATTTTAGCAATATTTGCCACCAGGAGCCGAAGGTAAACCACCCCCACAGGCTCCATCGAGCTGCTGTTTCCTGAAACTCGGTGGTCATAGTACTTTGCATTTTTTCCAGGACCCTCATCGCCTGTTGTGCCGAATCAGAATTTATCTCATCAGATATATATGTACAGCACGTGGCATTTATCATTCCACATACTCCGCCTTGTGCTGCTGTTAACAAATCTAACACTAATCGATTTTGGAGAACCATTGTACGGATTTCGGTCAACATTTTGTTTTGGGCTTTGTTGACTACGAGAGACGCGTTTAGGAATACAGCCAATTGATAATTTACTGTTTCTAATCGAAACTGTAAGTTTGGAATACCCAGCCAGGGCAACACGGACAGACCACCCCTCTCCCAATCTTTCCAGATCTTAAACTCCTTGGGCACATCATCGCTCTGCCAGATGTGTTTTACCTGGTGAATCTCCACGTCGTCTAAATTCCACCTCACCCTTTCTGGCCTTTTGGGCTCGGCCGCGACGACAAAGGTGTGATCTGACACCTGGGTAGGGGCGCAAATTCCATCCCATCCCGGTGGGAGATTCAGGTACAAGCGTGTACCACAAACCCAGAACACGTCATCCACTGGCCATGTTCCATTCCGGGCTGGTAACCATAATTTTGCTATCCTGAAGCAATTGTGATCTGTTGGACAGGAGGGTTTGTCCTGAGCCCACTTTCCACAATATAGGGTTTCAGATTTGGTTGTGTTAACTTGAATACACTCTCCAACATTTAGGTGAGTCTCTACACATCTCTTAGCAGTCAACCGTCCCACTGATACATTCCCTTCCTGATAGTAACAAATTGGAAATTTAATTCTGTGGGGTATTATAACAGTTTTGGCCACAAGTGCAGATGCCTTAATCCTAGTCAAGGTTACTAATTGACTACACGGGTCATAAATTTTCCCCCAATAAGATCCATTCCATCCGCTGTATGCTTTGGACATATATACGTGATCCTCACCAGTCATTGTTACGTACATAGCTTGAACAATACAGTCAGTGACACCATAACTAAATGGTCGTGCCCATAAAGTTGGTTGTGTGCTGGATATTGGGATGTATGAACAGACATAACAGTCTGTCTCATTAACTGATTGAGCTACGATTGTTGCATAATTGTACCAAGAGTTTTGCTGTAATGGATTGTCTGTGGTATCATTTTTTATCTCATCGAGTAGTGCTAGCATCTGTTTAGGTATGTATCTTTTATTGATTTTTGCGAATGCTTCGCTTTGTCTAGCTGTCCCTTGTAACCGGAAATGATGAAGTAAATATATTACCCCTGCTAACAGAATCAACATTATCATACAACAACAAAAACAAGAGCATTTCTTTCTGCTATGAACCTCTCGGATTTCTCCCTTACGTCGTCTAACTCTTTCTCTCCTCAGCAGGAGCTCTTCGTCCTTCATGTTGACTGGTACAGGTGTCATCTTTAGTGACAGTTCAAAAGGTGCAGTTTATGTGGGCTTAGGGACTGAAGGTGACAGTTCACAGTCTCAGTTCAGTTCAGCAAGGGACTGAGGGAATCTGGAACCTTTTTTTTTTCTGTTATTTCCCTTCAGTTGTAGTGCATAAATCTGTACTATTATCAGTATGTGTAAGGTATGTTGCAAGTGGACTTAAGATAATGTGTCATGTACTCTGTCCTGTGCCCTGTTCTTGACGTTTCTTTTAAACACAGGTGCACAGGATTAGAACAGGATCGTCTTGTCTCCTGTTTTCAAAGATGCAGTTTCGTCTGCTTCTGTCTCCTGGTCTGGTCACGTCAGCTTCAGTGCTCTTATTTCAAGCTTGTAGTACGTCTGCTTCTGATCCTGGTCTGAGTTGACAGCCCTCTCCTTGGTCACAGCTGGTTACTCGTCTGCTTCAGGACTCTGATATTTGCTTCAACCTTTGGTGTTTGTCTTTGTAGTGGGATAGATGCACCCAAGATGACCTTTTCCTCTGGGCTGGATGCCTTTTCCTCTGGGTTGTCCAGGAGTTTTACCAGCTTACAGTGACTTAGGTGGATCCAACTCGACCTCTCCGCGATTTTAACTGCAGTTGGTGTTGTTAGTAACACTTAGAATGGCCCTTCCCACTTTGGGCTGGACCAGGATTTCCTTTTGATTACTTTAATGTAGATCCAATCTCCAGGGTGTACTTCCAGAGTCTGTAAGTTGTGATTGTTGTTGTTGTACTTGTGAATTCTGCTGTGATGGATGTTGTACAATTTGTTGTCCAGGTTGTGGTTTCGGCTGTAATGGTGGCTGTTGTCGTCCTGTCACTGTCTCATTATCTTCAGGTCTTACATACATTATCTTGTCCTTTCCTTTCTGACTCTTCCTGTCATTGATTGCTTTCTGTCTCTTCTGTGCCTCATCTAACCATCTCTTCGCTACTTTCAATTCTTCCTCCTTTTTTAACTTACTCTTTCCTGTCTTTGTGGCTACTTGAAGTGTGACATCACTTACAACCTTTTGACAATTTTCCACCACAAGTTTATTTGTGAAACCGTATTTGTTTTTACAGTCTTTACAGTACTGTGTGGATCCCGGGGAGACCCTTTCCATATATTTGGGGTCGCCCTCGAGTTTTAATGTACCCTGTGTGTTTCCCATTTTAGACCACTGAGGGGGTTAGGCCTAGGGCCATCTAAATCAGTGGTATTTCAAGACCCCTTTAATGACTCTGGCGCGTCTGCGAGGTGCCGACCAAGCTTCTACCAAATCCTTAGATTGGGCGGGTCGACCTTGCCTCTGCTTCCTTGCGGTCGCTGTTGAGTTTTTGTGCGTATGGAATGTCACGCAAGCTACACTGCAACCGGAGTTACAGGAATTCGCTTACGATCGTTCCCAGTCATACATTCCATTCATTCATCATTCATTACCCCTTCAGATAAACTTGGGTTTTCAGTACTTTGTAAAATGTCCAATTAGAATTTGTGAAATTATTAGGAGAGAAAAAAACAATCCTACACGTTGTCACAGTTGTCTCTCTTTGACGTAAATAATAGTCTTAGAATTGCCCTCCAGGTCAAGTGTTAACTGTCTTCCTATGGCAAACATCACATCGGGTCAAGAATAAATCTGTCTTCCCGTCACAGGTCACGTGTTAAACGGTCTTCCTGTATTTTAGTCACAGGTCACGTATTAAACGGTCTTCCTGTTTTTAGGTTACACTGCAGTGATTAACTTAAAGTTCACAATCTCACACAAAAGACTCCTTACTTACGTCAAAACTGTGATTCTAGTGGCTTTGTAGAGCGTCGTCAATCCCTCCTCCGAGCCACAAGTTGACTTCAGTCTAAAACGCCGGCCACGTTTGAAGTGGTGGTCTTTTCCTCCGTCTAACGGGGTTGCAGCGCATCGTCTTCTGGTTACGGGGGGAGGATGTGTCGACGCCCCACGTTGGGCGCCAGGAAAATGTCAGGTCCGTTGCCTGAACTGGACCTGGCACTTAAACTGTGCCTGAGATCGTATCCTGCAAAACACAGTTTCTCAAAGCACAATCACATAAAAGAGACAACATTAGACAGAGATCTCTTTTGTGAGCTTTGCGCAAAGGGGAGAAGCTTCGGAGAGAGCGTACAAACCTAAGACCAACCTTGCTTTCCCTGCTCCTCTCCGCTGCCCCACCCCGGCGCTTGCTCTTTTATTGAAAAAGAAAAAAAAAATCATAAACAATACAACGTAGCATCAGGGTACATTACGTTTGGGGAAGGGAAGGGTGAACGGTTGCTTGGGAGTTACAGTTTCCTGTGAAACATGCTCATTTCTTTCACCGAAAGAAGGGAGTAAGCAGTTAAGTTTCGATGTCAACAGAGTCCTGAAACAAACTTTAGTTCATCACTGTGGCTGAGCAATCATTTAGCTTAAATGCAGCATATATGAATGGGTACATAATTATTATGATTGAATGAGTAAATGAAGTATAAAAGAATATAATTCAGACAATAATAAATGTAGAATCCTTTAACAAGTCAGCTAAGACACATATTCTTTCAGTCTTGTGGCTGGTTTCACTCCCACATCACACAGATAACAGATAGTTGATACAGTTCATTTCACAAGAAGCAGAAACTCAACTCAGACTACTTTTGATTACATTGAATATCATGTAAGCAGGCAATGATTAATTAAATCAGCCTTTCATACCCCATACGTCAGACGCAGCAGCCACTCCACCAGCGCGTGAGTTATGTCGGGGGGGGATTTCTACATCACACAAAAGCTGAGCGATCGCCATCTTGGATTTGCATCTGTAGAACCACAAAAAAGCTTAAAAAACAGTAGTAGAACGAGTCTCCCATCATCCTGCTGGGAGAAGCTTTTGTTTCAGCTACTTTTCGGAGTGATGCCGAGCTGAGGGAGGACTGATGACTTGGTTGTATCGATTGAACCGCGACAGCGTGCAGAGCCGCATGGAGGAGCCGGAGTTCAGGCCTCATTCCAGGGAGAGCAAGACACGCAGCTGGGTTGATGGAGCAGACTGACTCAATCCAAAATTCCTCACTTTTGATATATACAAACACTCAGTGGTGGGTACAGATAACCAAAAAATTAACTTCGATATAACAGATAATCAGATAACTGAAAAGTTATCTTTGATAAAGATAAAATGATAAACCACCCAAAAATGTATCAGAAGTTACAGATACATTTATAACTACTAAACAAGCTGATTTTGAGTTTTAACACCACGATAGCTTTTGGACGTATTAAAAGCAACAACAGACCCAAACAATGAGTCAGCACCTGTCTTTGAGCATCCTGCCCCTGCTGGAAGCTTCCATTTACTACATGGCTTCCAGCACAGACACAACTGAAAGGAGCAGCAACTCAACTCTCTACCCAATCACAGCACTGCTGTCAGGCTGAGGTCTTGGAAAATAAAGTCCTGCTGAGTTATGGTTTGGTGTATAAATAAAATGAATACTGATAGAATAACTCTATTAATGTCAGTTCCCTCATTTGTGCAAAGTTAAGATATAGCATATATCTTTTAATGTTGAATAATGCACTAATTCAGAAGTTTTGTAACAAACACAGACAGATGGCATTCTGGGTAAAATGTGTCTCTGCTCACACTGATTGGTTGATTCATTCTATGTAAACCAACACGTTAATGTGAGGTGTGTATGTCATGTGCTGGTGTTTACAGATAAATGTGCTTTTGTAAAATATGCCATTTTTTATTTGTAAAAATGTATTTTCAAAAAAAAAAAAGCCAAGTTGTAATTAGATAACCATCTGATATAACCGGTGTCAAATCAAACACTGCCATTCGCCCCATTGGCATATCCCATAATCCCTTGTGCGCCAGAGAGTCGCTGCAGTCAAACAACATATAGAGAATCCACATAATGACAATTGTAAATTAATATTATACTACAAAAATTTATTTTTTTATGCTTTTCATCACGTTAATAAGAAACTGCATGCATGATACTCTGAAAACTAACAAATAATCCATGTCTGCTACGTTTAATCTGTGTGGAATTTAATAAACGCAAACCGAATTTCAGACATCTTATATATATTAGTCTGGAACAAAGAGGACAAACAGTGTTGTAAAGAACAATAATCAAGACGTTAAACTTCACTTTCCCTCAGAACGACATGATCAGGAAGCAAGTGTAGCTCACAGCAGCTCCCACTGAAAATAATGGAAAGACAGAGTGTGATTCTCGCATGTTTACATAAAACAAACGCAATAACAATGTCTGTAAACCCAGACAATATATTCGTGAGAGTTTTAGGCACAATATAAAAATAATTTTATGTTGCAATGTTAATGGTGTTGTCCATGTGCAGCGGTTAAAGTGCAGTTTTTGTAAATTAACTTTGAAAAAAAAGCTTTTGTTTACGTTTTGCTTCTGGAAACACAAGTCCGACGTGTTTTGAAAATATCAGCCCAGCTTCAGTTTAGTTTAGTTACTGCCATGAAAACTACTGGTCAGTAGATGGCAGTAGAGACCTTGAAAACTTGCAAACACAAAATTCCAGAAAATCTGTGTTGCTACTTGCTATGTTTAAGATGCGTGGAATTTAATAAAAGCAAACACACACAATAACAACGTCTATAAACCCAGAGAATATATTCACGTGAGTTTTGGCACTTTTAATGCTGTTGTCCTGATCAGAGTGTCTGAAATGCATTTCTCCTGTCGTGAATGTACTGAGATTACCGTACTGAGATTACCCTACCCCATAATGCACCAGGACACACCATGCCCCACACTAAAACCTTAGAAATTAGTGCATTACTTTAAAACTAAAACATATATCTGCTATTTTCACTATAAAACTTCAGAAGTGATGTAAATTTAAATAACTTGTCCAAAATAAGTTTGGTTAAAATTTGAACCATACGTTTAAAATGTATGCCTCTGGATGACTTTGGTGATATCGGTCACATATCAGTAGGGGGTTAAAAAAAAAAAAAAAAAAAAAAAAAAAAAGAGTTTTTCTTTTTTTTTTGGGCGACCAGTTCTCCTTTGCCTGCAGAAGATAGAACGGTTTCTCTTAGAAGCAGCTCTTCTCTGTTTGCAGAGGGTTGAAATACACATCTGTTCACTCTTGTTTACCACGTTAATGGTCTAAAGGTTATCGGACAAAAATTTATCGGAAGATAATTAGTCCGATAATGGTTTTCAAAGTTATCTGAAAAGATAATCCAATGATTAAAACTTTATCTTCGATAATTATCGGTTATCGGATTATTGGAACTGTGCCCACCACTGCAAACACCCAGTTTGACCAATGGATCTTAATTCTGCAGCTTAATTTGAGGTGAGAATAATTTTAAAATAAAATGTGACGTTACTGCACTGCTGAAGGTTTAATGCTCGGCTAATGTTAGCTTAGCTTTTTATCACAGTTGAGCTGAGTGAACGCTTCAAATTTTTTTTCTTTTTTTTTCTTTTTTACTTGCGAGACCACAAAAAAAAAAAAAAAACTCAACTTTAAACAACTTAGATTTTTTTCGGGCATTTTTTTCCCCTGGGGATTTTTTTTCTTTTTTTCTTTTTTTGCTCTTTAGTGTTTTTTCAACAAAATAAAAAATATGGATATTTCTATTTTCTTTTCCAGAAAAAAAAAAAAAAAACACTACCAAAATACAGCATGTTTTCACAATACAGTCCAAACATCATTCCAACAAACATGTAGCTTGCACTCTAAAGCATAGAGGCCTTACATCCCGATGAAATTACTTTTGAAAGGGCTTTAAATTTTAAAGTCCTTCTCTCATAACAGCGGACAAGCAGAGGATTTAATCAATGGTGATATCACCTTCCGACAAGAAAGTCTCCAGTCTAAGACCACCTGTACATCAATGTCTATGTCCATGTAGAATTGGGTCAGGAAGGGCATCTAAGGGAAAAAAGACACCACCAACCAAAGGATTTCATTGGTGGCTCGATGGCCTTATCAGCTTTTGTTTAAGGCCCTGTCACACTTAGCAAGAATCAGCATGAATGAAGCCAAACCAGGCAGAATGGGAAAAGAAGCCAAAGTATGAGATGCAGTCAGGAGGGACAGAGGGATAGTCAGGAGGGATAGAATGTGCGCATGATTATGCGCACATTCGGTGTGCAGCAGGTCCCGAGTCCCGGTCGAATGCATCCAGAATACAGCATGAATACCCACAGTGCTGGTTGAAAGCAGCCACAACATAGCAGAAATTGCCCCAATGCTGGCAGAATGCAGCAGGAATATGCAGAATGCATCCCAAATGTCGTACAGCAACGGGCCAAACGCTGTCAGAAAAGCACCCGAGGGCCACTTGGAAGGCACCCCGAATGCTGGACGAATGTACCACAAAGGTGACCAGGATGACCCCAGAATGTGTGCCGAGTAGGGATGGGTATTGATAAGATTTTATTGATATTGATGCCATTATCGATTCCCTTATCGATACCTCTTGTGAATTTTGTACTAAAAGTAGGCTTTACATTTCCATTGAGTCTCAAAGTAAATAAATATGAAATTAGTCACTGTATCCTTGATTTCTGGACATAAATAAAAATAAACAAAATGTGTTTCGCTTTGAAGTTATTAATTCAGACTGGATTCTATCGTTCTAACTTGACTCGGTAGAGAGCCGCGCAGTGTTTGGAGCTGTGTGAACAGAACGGAGGATGATTCTTGTTTCTTTCTTACAACAAGACAGGAGTCCCAGTTAGCAACTTTAATCCGCACAAAAGTGACTCACGATTTCACATATTCAGGGATGAAAGTGGTGGAAAAACAAAAAAAGATGAAACCCAAAATTACCCCCAACACCACCTGCACAAAAATGTTTCAATTCTCGAAGCTCTGAAATGCTATCTGGGACTATTCCAGACGATAAACTGCAGTGAGTGCAGCATCCATTTAGTGAGAAAAAACCCAACTTTCCTTATTCAAATTCATTCCAGTAGTATTCTGCTCTTACTAGGATGCAGCAGTTTTCTAGCTTGGCAGATAGTTCTGGAGGAAATCACTGACGAAATTAACAAATTGAAAATATGGTTTGACTGAAACAAATTGTCATTAAACTTAAATAAGACAGGGATGAAATGGAGGTGTAAGAGTCACTAGGTGTTCACAGGAAACACTTATTTTGTTAGGTATAAACCCGAGAAAACAGTGATTGGACTCAAAATGCAGAAAGCAAGCCAAAATACAAAAGAGAATGATTTATTGAAGTGTGTAAAAAGTGTCACAAGCCAAGAAGCCAAGCACTGGAGGAGGGAGAGACCGCTGGAGCTAACGTGAGGCAGGAACGTCACACCCCAAACACCGAAGTCTAGGACCAGCACAGAACAGGACCAGGTGGCACAGTGGAGCAGGGGGAACCAGGAGCTCCACATCCACAGGTATGAAAGACCCCCATCGCAACCATGTCTTATTTCCAGATTACAGAGAGTATGGAGAGAGCAGTACTGCTGCAGATTGCTGTACTCCAGCAACTGTTGCTGGAGCAACTGGCGGAGGGCAGCAGCACACCAGCAATGAGGTGTAGACAAAGATGATTCCAGACCAGACCATGGCTGGCTGGGGAGAGGAGCTGGCTCTACGGCCACAATTACCTGTGGATGGAGCTAGCCATGTTCGACGAGCTGGTGCAGAGGGTGGGGCCCAGGATCCAGTGGCAGGACACCCGTATGAGGCAGGCGCTGCCTGTGTGACTCAAGCTGGCCATCACAGTGAGGTACCTGGCAACAGACAACAGATATCCGAGCCCGATGTACAGCTTCTGCGTGGCACGCAACACCATCAGTCCCCTCATTCCCAAGACCTGCCAGACCATTGTGGATCAGCACAAGTACAAGGTGATCACCTACTCCACCACAGCGACAGAATGGGCACCCATCGATGAGGTTTTCTGGAGCATGTGGTAGCTCCCCCACGCAATGGGTGCCCTGGATTGGACGCATGTGGCCATCAAGAAACCACCCAGGAGTGGCTCGTTGTACCACAATTACAAGGAGTTGTTTTTGCTGGTCCTGATGGCCCTTGTAGATGGGGACAATAACTTTCTCTGGCTGGAGGTTGGGGCATGTGATATTGCAGATATTTATGTCAGACGCCCAGATCTTCAATGAGTCAGAGATGAAGCAGTGCCTGGAAGATGGGAATGTCAGCTTCCCTGAGCCATACCCCCTTCCCCAAGATGATGTGGCCATCGGCATCAGGACGTACCTGATGAAGCCATAGGCACCTCCAGAGGATGACTACAAATGCAACTTCGGCATCCTGGGCCAGAGATGGCAGGCACTTCTCACCACCCTGCAGCCAGGTCACGCCATCGTCCAGGACATTGTTGTGTGTGCCTGCACAACCTCATGCACCAGTGGTACCCTGTCCTCCATGTGGGCATGCTGGACGAAGAGGATGAGGACCACAACATCATCCCGGGGGCCTGGAGAGACAACACAAAGCTCATCGATGTCCAGCACATGGCAGGTGCCTGTTGGGACACCAGAGCCAGGAGGAGCCAGTGCAAGGTCTTCAAGGCGTATTTCAATAGCCTGCCTGGTGCCACTCCCTGGTAGGAGCATGTGGTGGATTCATAGCCACATGCCACAGCCACATGCTACAGACAGCACATGCACTGTCATCACACACATGTGCAGAAGCAGCCACACACCCTCTTCCCCCACCCCTACCTGCTACCTGTCTGTCTCCCCTCCACCACATCTGCCCTTCACCCCAGATGACATTGGACTGTCACAGACAATCCCTCTAACAGACATACCCACTGACACATCAATGGCAAAAGAGACCAAACAGCTGGATAAGGGGGCAACATCTAACAACATGCTGCTGAATGGAGAAAAGTCAGTAGAGTTGAGGATCTGTTTTGCCAAAACACACCCCAACCTGCCCCTCTGTTTCTTGGGGATCAGGAAGTCCCGGTTGTGACCACTACAAAATACCATGGTTTTCACCTGGACTCTGACCTCACTGGACACACTCACATCAAAGAGGTGGTAAAGAAGGCAAACGGCTCCACTTTTTGAGTACCTTAGCCAGACACGGCCTCCCCTGTGAAGACCTGGTCAGCATCTACACCACTGTGATCAAGCCGTGTCTGGAGTAAAGCAGTCTCCTTTTAGTGGAGTGCAACAAGAGTCAAGCTGCACAGCTGGAGAGGCTGCAGAACAGGTCTCTCAAGTTTTGATCCAGAGGCCGTGCGTCATAATAAATGGACTGCATTTATATAGCACTTTTCCATCTACATCAAATGCTCAAAGCGCTTTACAAATAAAGACTCACATTCACCCCGATGTGAGGATGCTGCCATACACGGTACACACTACATACCGGGAGCTCCACATTGTTCACATATTAATGTGAGCGACATTGTACTGGCATGTGGTCAGGACCAGGGTGGTGGCACAGTGGTTAGTGTGCATGCCTACATTTGCACAGGGTTGGCAGTTCTAATCCCGAGCTCTGCCATATTCCACCATTTTATGTGTAGTTGCGTCAGGGTGCTCACCTGCAGCCAATATTGTGTCTGGATGACCTTGAAACTGCTGACACTGAGTGCACACAAGAGGGATGGCAAAAGGCATGTACCCACGTTAGTGCTTTGTATATGTGTGGACAACATTTATGCAGATATTTATGATATCCTTGTCATTGTGACTCACGTAATGGCCAATTGTGGACCTCCCCCACCCACATCATTTGTGCTCATGTGTCAGTTACATCCACATTTGTGCCATAATGACATGGAGCACACCCAGATGTGTGGCATATGCAATATCTGTGTGCTTAGATACCCATGAAATGTGGTTCAGCTGTCCTCCTGGTGGTGGCTGGGATCTGCAATATTTTGGCTAGTGGTATAACACATCATGTGTCTTGCCATCGGTACATCCACCATCTCTCATGTACCTGGGTGTGTATGTATGGGGACAGTGGATGTACATCAGCTCCGTTGAACAAATTATCTAGCCATTGATATTATATGTCACCTTGTTTCTACATTGTGTATCTGTCGGGTTGCCCTGTTTGCTGTTAAGTGTGTCAGCACAACCCCACCTGTGTGATCCCTTAGATGACGTATGAGTGTGACATGATGTAATGAAGGCCCAGAATCCACAGCTGGATATGTGTTTGTTCACTTTTACTGAGGTATACATGTTCAACAGACAATGTACAGACACTGGGTGATCACAGGTAAGCATATGGATATGACATATGTACAGACATTGCAAGCAACACAGTCATGAGCACGCACATGTACACATGTCCACAACACTCGCCCTCCATATGGTGCCTACCCTGTACAGATGAGGATGACTAAACAACGTGGTAGAGGTACCAACACATACCCACCTCCCATATGGTGTACACCCAAACCAACGTGTGAACAGCAGAATGCTAACTGTGACATACTCGTACACATCACGTGCAGCAAAAGATTTCAATCAATCAATCAATTTTATTTATATAGCGCCAAATCACAACAAACAGTTGCCCCAAGGCGCTTTATATTGTAAGGCAAGGCCATACAATAATTACGTAAAAACCCCAACGGTTAAACGAACCCCTGTGAGCAAGCACTTGGCGACAGTGGGAAGGAAACACTCCCTTTTAACAGGAAGAAACCTCCAGCAGAACCAGGCTCAGGGAGGGGCAGTCTTCTGCTGGGACTGGTTGGGGCTGAGGGAGAGAACCAGGAAAAAGACATGCTGTGGAGGGGAGCAGAGATCAATCACTAATGATTAAATGCAGAGTGGTGCATACAGAGCAAAAAGAGAAAGAAACACTCAGTGCATCATGGGAACCCCCCAGCAGTCTAAGTCTATAGCAGCATAACTAAGGGATGGTTCAGGGTCACCTGATCCAGCCCTAACTATAAGCTTTAGCAAAAAGGAAAGTTTTAAGCCTAATCTTAAAAGTAGAGAGGGTGTCTGTCTCCCTGATCCAAATTGGGAGCTGGTTCCACAGGAGAGGAGCCTGAAAGCTGAAGGCTCTGCCTCCCATTCTACTCTTAAAAACCCTAGGAACTACAAGTAAGCCTCCAGTCTGAGAGCGAAGCGCTCTATTGGGGTGACATGGTACTATGAGGTCCATAAGATAAGATGGGACCTGATTATTCAAAACCTTATAAGTAAGAAGAAGAATTTTAAATTCTATTCTAGAATTAACAGGAAGCCAATGAAGAGAGGCCAATATGGGTGAGATATGCTCTCTCCTTCTAGTCCCCGTCAGTACTCTAGCTGCAGCATTTTGAATTAACTGAAGGCTTTTCAGGGAACCTTTAGGACAACCTGATAATAATGAATTACAATAGTCCAGCCTAGAGGAAATAAATGCATGAATTAGTTTTTCAGCATCACTCTGAGACAATACCTTTCTAATTTTAGATATATTGCGTAAATGCAAAAAAGCAGTCCTACATATTTGTTTAATATGCGCTTTGAATGATATATCCTGATCAAAAATGACTCCAAGATTTCTCACAGTATTACTAGAGGTCAGGGTAATGCCATCCAGAGTAAGGATCTGGTTAGACACCATGTGTCTAAGATTTGTGGGGCCAAGTACAATAACTTCAGTTTTATCTGAGTTTAAAAGCAGGAAATTAGAGGTCATCCATGTCTTTATGTCTGTAAAACAATCCTGCAGTTTAGCTAATTGGTGTGTGTCCTCTGGCTTCATGGATAGATAAAGCTGGGTATCATCTGCGTAACAATGAAAATTTAAGCAATGCCGTCTAATAATACTGCCTAAGGGAAGCATGTATAAAGTGAATAAAATTGGTCCTAGCACAGAACCTTGTGGAACTCCATAATTAACCTTAGTCTGTGAAGAAGATTCCCCATTTACATGAACAAATTGTAATCTATTAGATAAATATGATTCAAACCACCGCAGGGCATGCTCTAATCTCTGTAATAAAATTTTATGGTCAACAGTATGAAAAGCAGCACTGAGGTCTAACAGAACAAGCACAGAGATGAGTTCACTGTCTGAGGCCATAAGAAGATCATTTGTAACCTTCACTAATGCTGTTTCTGTACTATGATGAATTCTAAAACCTGACTGAAACTCTTCAAATAGACCATTCCTCTGCAGATGATCAGTTAGCTGTTTTACAACTACCCTTTCAAGAATTTTTGAGACAAAAGGAAGGTTGGAGATTGGCCTATAATTAGCTTAGATAGCTGGGTCAAGTGATGGCTTTTTAAGTAATGGTTTAATTACTGCCACCTTAAAAGCCTGTGGTACATAGCCAACTAATAAAGATAGATTGATCATATTTAAGATCGAAGCATTAAATAATGGTAGGGCTTCCTTGAGCAGCCTGGTAGGAATGGGGTCTAATAGACATGTTGATGGTTTGGATGAAGTAACTAATGAAAATAACTCAGACAGAACAATCTGAGAGAAAGAGTCTAACCAAATACCGGCATCACTGAAAGCAGCCAAAGATAACGATACGTCTTTGGGATGGTTATGAGTAATTTTTTCTCTAATAGTTAAAATTTGATTAGCAAAGAAAGTCATGAAGTCATTACTAGTTAAAGTTAAAGGAATACTCGGCTCAATAGAGCTCTGACTCTTTGTCAGCCTGGCTACAGTGCTGAAAAGAAACCTGGGGTTGTTCTTATTTTCTTCAATTAGTGATGAGTAGTAAGATGTCCTAGCTTTACGGAGGGCTTTTTTATAGAGCAACAGACTCTTTTTTCCAGGCTAAGTGAAGATCTTCTAAATTAGTGAGACGCCATTTCCTCTCCAACTTACGGGTTATCTGCTTTAAGCTGCGAGTTTGTGACTTATACCACCATTTACTAACAGGGACTTAGAAGAGAGAGACCTAATGTTTAATAGACCACATTTAACTGTTTTAGTCTGTGGTGCAGTTGAAGGTGCTATATTATTTTTTCTTTTTTAATTTTTATATTTAAATAGATTTTTGGTGGTTATTGGTGGTCTGGGAGCAGGCACCGTCTCTACGGGGATGGGGTAATGAGGGGATGGCAGGGGGAGAGAAGCTGCAGAGAGGTGTGTAAGACTACAACTCTGCTTCCTGGTCCCAACCCTGGATAGTCACGATTTGGAGGATTTAAGAAAATTGGCCAGATTTCTAGAAATGAGAGCTGCTCCATCCAAAGTGGGATGTTTGCCGTCTCTCCTAACAAGACCAGGTTTTCCCCAGAAGCTTTGCCAATTATCTATGAAGCCCACCTCATTTTTTGGACACCACTCAGACAGCCAGCAATTCAAGGAGAACATGCGGCTAAACATGTCACTCCCGGTCCGATTGGGGAGGGGCCCAGAGAAAACTACAGAGTCCGACATTGTTTTTGCAAAGTTACACACCGATTCAATGTTAATTTTAGTGACCTCCAATTGGCATAACCGGGTGTCATTACTGCCGATGTGAATTACAATCTTACCAAATTTACGCTTAGCCTTAGCCAGCAGTTTCAAATTTCCTTCAATGTCGCCTGCTCTGGCCCCTGGAAGACAATTGACTATGGTTGCTGGTGTCGCTAACTTCACATTTCTCAAAACAGAGTCGCCAATAACCAGAGTTTGATCCTCGGCGGGTGTGTCGCCAAGTGGGGAAAAACGGTTAGAAATGTGATCGGGTTGGCGATGTACACGGGGCTTCTGTTTAGGACTACACTTCCTCCTCACAGTCACCCAGTCGGCCTGCTTTCCCGGCTGCTCGGGATCTGCCAGAGGGAAACTAACGGCAGCTAAGCTACCTTGGCACTGACTACAGGGGCCTGGCTAGCTGTAGAATTTTCCACAGTGCGGAGCCGAGTCTCCCATTCGCCCAGCCTGGCCTCCAATGCTACGAATAAGCTACACTTATTACAAGTACCATTACTGCTAAAGGAGGCCGAGGAATAACTAAACATTTCACACCCAGAGCAGAAAAGTGCGGGAGAGACAGGAGAAGCCGCCATGCTAAACCGGCTAAGAGCTAGTAGCTGCGTTAAGCTAGCGGATTACTAAAAACACACAAAGTGAATAATGTGTAAATAATTTAGAGGTGATTCAGCAGAGGGAGTGCTTTAGTTAAGGCAGGTGAAGATTACACTGTGAAACAAATCTTTATCTAGGTAACTAGATCAATCTAATTGTGCAGATTAAACAGCTAACAGATAGCTGTTTAATCTAAGACAGTGCTCCGGAACAGGAAGTGATACAATACCGCAGTGAGAGCCAACAACCAGTAGAGGCAAGATAAAACTGAAGTTATTGTACTTGGCCCCACAAATCTTAGAAACATGGTGTCTAACCAGATCCTTACTCTGGATGGCATTACCCTGACCTCTAGTAATACTGTGAGAAATCTTGGAGTCATTTTTGATCAGGATATGTCCTTCAATGTGCATATTAAGCAAATATGTAGGACTGCTTTTTGCATTTGCACAATATCTCTAAAATTAGAAAGGTCTTGTCTCAGATCATTTTCAAGAAGAACCTCACAACTAACAGATTTTGGGATTTTGTTTTGGTGTGCGTGTGGGGGGAGGGGTTAGGGGTGGAGTCTATGGATTGCATCACAGTTTTAAAGAAAAAATAAAGACCCCCTGTTGGCCCGCTGTTTCCTGTGCCACATGTCATTGTGTAGAAGATAATGTTTATGTGCAAAGAATAGGTGTGTGTGTGTGTGTGTGTGTGTGTGTGTGTGTGTGTGTGTGTGTGTGTGTGTGTGTGTGTGTGTGTGTGTGTGTGTGTGTGTGTGTGTGTGTGTGTGTGCGTGCGTGCATGCATGATGGCAGGGGGAATGATGGTGCACAGCTTCAAGCTGTCACACTCCTGACTTAAAGAGGCAGTGCACCACCTGTGCACGCACACACACTAACTATTAAAATCCATCCACCAGTCTGGAGGAAATGAAGCATCATTATCTCACACACACACACACAGACACACACACACACACACACACTAAAGTGTTTCTTTTGTTGACAAGGGCAACAAAAGACATGGGGACAGTAAGAGGAGGAGGAACTGCCTCTGAGGGAAGCAAGTGACAGAATGAGTTTGAAACAAACAGAAGAGGGGTGGAGTTGTTTGATGGACAGGTGACATCACACTGGGAGATGAGGAGCTGGATGACTAAATGCCTTTTAGCAAGGCATTAAACCGGTACGCCTGTGTCAGGATCTGTTGTTAGTGGTTCAGGGACAGTACCAGTAACCAGGAGTGTGGTTCCAGTGAGAATGTGTAAAGAACTATGTGGCACAGTTGATTCGTTGCCAACGATTTAAAAATAGTTTTTCCTCAAGCAGTAAGTCTTCTGCCAGTGTACACTCACAAAGAAGACGTTACGAAGTGAAATTCCACATGTATTTCTCAGCAATAATAGATTAGATGAAATTAAATAGAACTTTATTAATCCCTTTGGACGACTCTCTCAGGGAAATTGAGGTTCCAGCAGCATTGTATAGCAGCACACAGGGTAAGAAGCACACAGAGTATCAAAAGTAAAATAAACAATTTGCAAAATCTATATACAAATATAAATACCAAAAATACTGCCCGCTATGGTTACTACTGTTCTTCTCCTTGCTGACCTCTGTCTTCCTGTTACTCCTCCTCCCCCTGAGTGAGGAGTTGTACAGTCTGATCGTCTGAGGGACAGATTGTCCTGGACGTGTTGCATCTGGGGTTTGAGGGGGCTGAGGAAGAGCCGCTCCAACATCTTCATCAGTTGTGAAGTGAGTGCCACTGGTCGGAACTCATTCAGCTCGCTGAGCCAGTTCTTCTTAGAAACTGGAATGATGAATGAAGTCTTCCAGAGGGTGGGCACTCTCCCTAGCTGCAAGGTAAGGTTGAAGATTCATTGTAGCAGTTCTACCAATTCAGTCACACAGGTCTTCAGTAGTCGAGGACACACCTGATCAAGGCCTGCTGCTTTCCTGGGATGAAGCTTCCTCATCTGTCCTCTGACGTGGTTCACAGTGATTTATGGAGGAGGTTGTGCTGAGATGGATGAGGAGGAGGAGAGGGCTGCTGCTGTAATGTCTTGGTGGGTGCTGAGGGAAGAAGGAGAGATGTCTGCAGTAATGGAGAGTGTGTGTGTGTGTGGGGGGGGGGGGGGGGCATGGACTGGTTGAACTGGTTGAAGAAGTTGTTAAGTTTGTTCACCCTCTCCATTGTGCCCCTGTGACTCTGGTCTTTGTGTTATGGCCTGTGATGGTGATGTGGCCTGACAGGCACCAGGCAGTGAACACATCACTCCTGTTCTGTCATCTCTGCACTGGCTTCCAGTCAGCTATCACATTGATTTTAAAATCTTGCTTTGTATTTAAATGCCTGACTGGTTTGGCTCCACCTTATCTATCTGAGCTGTTGTCCTCTTATGCTCCCTCAATGATGATGAGGTCCACCAATCAGCTGCTTGTCAACGTGCCAAAAACACATGTGAAAACCAGAGAAGAGGCCTTCTCTGTAGCTGCTCCTAAACGGTGGAACATCCTTCAACTTCAATTTATTTTCATTTATATAGTGCCAAATCACCACAAAGTTGCTTCATGGCGCTTTACACAAGTAAAGTCTAACCTTACTAACCCCCAGTGCAGGCACAGGTGACAGTGGTGAGGAAAAACTCCCTCTGAGGAAGAAACCTCCAGCAGACCAGACTCAAAGGGGTGACCCTCTGTTTGGGTCATGCTACCGACACAAATTACAAAACAATTCACAATACAATATCCAGGAAATGTTGCCGGTGCGCAGGACATCAGGTTTTCTAAAGCCAAAACCCATCTCTGGATGGAGCCGCACCTCAAACAGAGAGAAGAATAACAGAATCAGGCACCAGAAAGACAAGAAATACAGTATAATTTGTCAGCATTAAGCAACAGAAGAACAAAAGAAATAATAAGCTGATCATCGGCCACTAGCCCTAAGCTTCACTAAAAGACCCAGAATTTAGATAAAGTTGAGGCCGCGACACGCTCCGTTTACTAATAAAATGAATTGAAAGAGTAAAAAGCATAGTAACATACTATGCCAGTATGCTAGCCATAGGAAAGGGAAAATAAGCGTGTCTGAAGACTTCTTATTCACCCTAGGGACACAAAGTAGTCCTGCACCCTGAGAACACAGAGCCCGGGCCGGTATGTAGGCTTTAATTAGGTCAGCTAAGTAAGGAAGTGCCAATCCATGAATAATTTTATAGGTTAGTAACAGAACCTTAAAATCTGACCTGAACCAATTGGAGACCCCAATGCTGGACTGCAGTAAACCAGAAAATATACAGTGAGGAAAACAAGTATTTGAACACCCTGCGATTTTGCAAGTTCTCCCACTTAGAAATCATGGAGGGGTCTGAAATTTTCATCCTAGGTGCATGTCCACTGTAAGAAATATAATCTAAAAAAAATCCAGAAATCTAGCTGCCTTTGTACTGGGGGGCAGGGGTGTACTGTGTCTGTAGGTGGACCAGGTTGTAGTCAGATGTCCCTAGAGGGGAGAGGGGTGTGACTCTGTATGCATCCCAAATATAAAGATAATTTGGACTGTACATGTAGAAAAAGAATTATATAAAGTGTTTCATTTTTGCTTTTTTAAATAATGACTGCAAGGTAAAAGATAATTTAAACTTAATAATTTAATCAAATGCAAAATAGAACAATATGTATGAATGAGAAAGAGCATTATATCTACAGCAAAGCAAGATGCAAGTTTTTCTTCAGTGTCTTGGTGGCTCCCCTCACCTGTATCCTTCTTCCAGTCGCTCAACTTTTGACAAAAGTTCTACCAGGAAGGCAGATAACAAAAGGTATCATTTACATTCACCCAATCAGTAACATCTGTATCTCCAACAAGAAGCAGCTGGTCCCCTTTCAGTCATCAACTTGCGACCAACAACAAATATGCACCTCATTTAAAAATATCCGCTCTAATTTACCTCTCTGCTGTTTGCAGTCACTGGCCTGCAGCACTACCGCCTCCACCCTATTGCCTTCAGTTGGTCCCTCTTCGACAGTTGTGGGTTAGGCTTTGCACCATCCGTCTTCTGATGACAGGATGCGAGAACAATGTATCCTTTTGCTGTCATGATGGGAACCTGCCTCAAAGTCTGTCCAAACATTCTGTATAATATCAATTTGGAAAAAACTGTCGTCTCCCAAATCTTAATGGTATAACTACTCCAGACAGCACCGTACTGTTTGTATTTATTAATTATTGACATCCAATGACTTGGAAATGTTCATGTATCCATCCTTGACTTGTCTTAAAAAAAGAGAAACAAACTGTCTCATCTGCATCATGCTACATACAGTATGTGGGGATTTGTTCGTATCGTATCATATTGTTTGGCATCACTCGATAATCGAGGATAGTTCCAGGAATCAGGGGTGTTTCCATTTAGTGTGAGAGAATAGATCGAGATGTGAGTAGAAAAGAGGAGGACAGGAAGGGCAAGGGCCTGAGCTTTTTCAAGCGTCGTTTTTCATCAGCCTGTTGGCGTCGCTCCTCTTCAATGGTCTTGGCACCAATCATGCAGGCAGATCTCCAGGCACTCTGATTCAGAGCAAGATCTTCCCACGCGTCCAGACTGATCTTAAAGTCTTGAAGGGTGCACTTGATCTGATTTTGAATCGTTTCTTTGGACCACCTCTTTTTCGATGTCCGGCAGTCAGCTCTGAATAGAGAACTGTCTTTGGAAGTCTGGTTTGGTCCATGCACTGGATGTGTCCAAGCCAACGAAGTTGATGTCGATTGATTGTCGTTTCAACGGAGGGGAGGTCAGCTCTTTCGAGCACAGCCGTGTTTGGAATCCTCTCCTCTCATGAGATGTTCAGGATCCTCCTGAGCTTCTGCTGATGGAATCGCTCAAGCTTTTGAATTTGATATTTATACAGCGTCCAGCTCTCACTGCTGTAAAGAAGAGACTGGAGAACCACAGCGCAATAAACCAGGACTTTGGTTGAAGTTTTGATATCACGATCCAGGAATATGCGATTGGCCAATCTTCTGTAGGCAGCATGAGCAACCCGAAGCCGATTATCGAGTTCAGGGTCAAGAAGCAGGTTTGATCCATGACACTGCTGAGGTACGGGAAGGTTGATACTTGTTCCAGCACCTCTTTGTGGGTGGTAATTTGGAGATGTGCTTGATTCTCCTGTGGTGAGCAAAGTGACAGAACCTTCGTTGTTCTTCTATGTGGGGATTAGCATGGGCGTGTATAGGTCTAAAGTCTTATTGTTGTATGGCTGGGGGGCCTGGCTGCCTTTTTGTTTCTGTCTTTTGTTTTTCCTTCCAGGTGGCTTGCATTTGGGACTGAGTGGCTGTGTTGCTGAGGTTATCAGGACCTCACCCTGATCACCTGCGGCTCGTCAGGACTCACAGCTGTGGTGCATCTATATGGATTGGAACATGGTGGCATTTAAGACTGGAGTATACAGTGTGTTTCTGCCAGAGACTCGACCTTGTGACCAGACGGGTGAGATCGTCGTCTCGGGAGCCATCTCATCATCAGTGGATGCAGAGAACGTCCAGGGTTTGATGCACGGTCTGTGAAAGAGGAGGGGGTGAGGTCTCACGCTCGTCAGCACACTTCCTGAGGTACGTTAGATTTTGTGACTAACGTTTATACAGTCAGTAGGTGCAGGTTGGGAAGCTGATTAGTAATTAAGCCAGGAAGTGTTTGCTGTTTATGTACACCTTTGAGTGGTCTCTCTGTGTGTAGAGTGTGGACTCACATAATGGTTCCTTCTTTCACAGACTCGGTTTGTTGCGGCCACCTGGAGAGTGTCGGCGGGGTCCTTGGGTCCGAACGGCTTCTGGCTCCGGACCGTTAGCGCTGCTGGGAGCGCACCATATCACCACCACGCCAGACCGCACATTCTTTTGTTGTTTTTGTATCACATCACTGTTATGTATTAAATTCAGTTAGCCTTTGTACCGTCCTCTGCTTATTTCATACTGGGTCCTTCAAACGCTGGTCGGTTCTCCGAGCTGCGTCCGACACATAACACTTATGTTTAGTTTGTCTGATTACTTATGGCCTATGAAAATGGACGCATGATGTAAAACAGGCCATAATTTCTCAGTTATGAAAGGAACAGTTTTGTTAAAAGCTAAAATTCTACACTATGACCAAATCTTCTTTATTTTATATCAGCTCCTTTGTGGTGTTGTACAAAGGCAAAGTACCAAAAAAAAAAAAAAAAAAAATTGTGTCACTGTCCATTACTTATGGACCTGAAGCTTTGCTTCATGTTTTAGTGTGTCTGTACAAACCTGAGTTTTTATCCAATTTGGACCCAACCTGGTGGGATGACTGAGCTTCAACCAAGGACATCATGATTTGACGTTGAGAAAAATCAGATAAAAATCTAGGTCACAAACCAAGGCTACAGTTTGGGCCCCATGTTTGCATGCAGGCAGAGGGAATATTTCAGGCCAGTCTCATGTTTTTGTTTTTGATTCTGTATCTCTTCTTTAGTTGACTTGATGAGCTGCACGTAGTGTTGATGAGCAGATCGCGTCGACATTTATGTGCAAAAGATTTTTTGAACATTTTAAAATTCTCTTTGTGCCATTGCACGCGCCGGCTCCCCTCTCACGTTCAGTCTACACCCGTTTAAGACGGGTTTGCTCTCCTGCACGACACAGGGTGTGCAAGTGCGTGCATCAGAGTCGTGCAAGTGTCAGCGCACCTTAAGGCTGCAACACATCACAAAATTAACTACACTGGAGTTACAGAGTGCCAGCACATGCAAAAAGCTGTGCAAAACACTTCTTTTTCAAGGGCTTTAGCTCCCCAGCCCCAGTTGAAAGCCCATCGAGGTAGTTTAAGACCCTGGAATGACCTGGAATTATATTGCTTTCTTTTCCTGGCCTTGAAAAAAATGTTAATCTTTGTAACCTAACCTGGTCAGCAAAGCAAAGGAAATTAAAGGGATGTCCTCTGTGTGTGTGTGTGTGTGTGTGTGTGTGTGTGTGTGTGTGTGTGTGTGTGTGTGTGTGTGTGTGTGTGTGTGTGTGTGTGTGTGTGTGTGTGTGTGTGTGTGTGTGTGTGTGTGTGTGAGAGAGAGAGACAAGAGAGAGAGAAGTAAATTCAAATGAACAATCCAAACTTGTTTCTTTACTAAATTATAAAATTAATTCATTTATACATTTATCTATATGCCATACCATATATCTTTGTTAAAGATCATAAGACAAAGTCTTTCAGCTTGAAAGTACACATTTTTGTGTGACAGCATCCTGTATCGTAACTGAATCTCTGCTGTTTCTAACAAACCAAACCATGGGAAAATCGGGTAAAAATTCCGGGAGTTACAGATCATTGTAGTTGGCGACACACCTTCCACAGGGGGGCACAATAGGGACCCATCCAAGATGGTGGCCACTCTGATACATCACCTCCTGCATCCTAATTAGCCAGCCAATTGGCCAGCCAATTAGGATGCAGCCAATCAGGATGCAGCAAGTCAGGATGAAGTTAGCCAATCAGCAGCAGCTATATTCCTGTATAAAAATTATTCTGTTCTTAGATGCCAGTGACAGTATGGTCAAATGTATGGATTTTTTTTATTATTATTATTATTTTTACTTCATGACTTAAGTTTTTAAAAATCAAATAATTACTTCTCTGCTATGACTGTTTCAAAACATCTGTTTCAAAAGATGTCAGCCTAAAACATTCTGTTGGGACCTCAGGAGAACATAACATAGAACATCTTACTGAAACAGCAAATGTTTTCGCAATGTTTCAAAATGCATTTTGTAGACAAAACCTTTCTAAAATCAAAGCAAAACATTTTAGTAAAAATATACATGAAAATGAATATTTTTATCAAATCAATACTTCTCTGCCCTGATACAAAACAATATGAGTGTTGTAAAACATCTGGGAAACATTGTCCAAAAACATTCTGCTGTGACTGGAGGAAAACATACATAAAACATCTTACTGAAACATTCTGAAAACATTTTGTTAAGATGTTTCAGAGAGTGTACTCTTTAATGTTTTCAACAAGTTTTCAAAACCCATTTTGTAAGAAAACCTTTCTAATGTTGTTGTCCATTCGGCTGCTCCCGTTTTTGTTCGGGTCGCCACAGCGGATACAGCCCGATCCACACTGGTATTTGGCACAAGTTTTACGCCGGATGCCCTTCCTGACGCAACTCCAGTGTTATCTGGAGAAACACACACAGCCGCTGGTGTTCCAAAGAGGTCTCCCATCCAAGTACTAACCAGATCCTGCACTGCTTACCTTCTTGGATACCTTTTGCTTCGTTATACTTCAAGCTTCAGCAGATGGCAGACCCACTGTATTCTGCAATCAACGCAGAGAAATAATCCTTTTCTCGATAAACACCCTCAAAACAATGGCCACTCCGGTGTCCCGAACCGTCTCTGGTGCATTCAATGTGCCTCGGAAAAAATCAATGCAAGCAGGCAGGGAGCGATGCAACCTGATTCAACACATCAATTGAATCAATGCACACTGAATGAATCAATCAACTCACATCGCACACATTTGTATCTACATACCGATTCATATCTATTAACCCTCTGAGGTCTGAGGGCATTTTTTGGACAGTTCACTTGCCTGGCATAAATGTTTTATTATTGCTGTTAACAGCTCTCCCTGCATCCCACAATCACGTTTTATGTCTCTTTTTTTTCAGGACAACCTGTGCTTTCATAATATGTATGCTATTGTTGTGTTTATAAGTGTAATAAAGGTTTACAATCAGAAATAAGAAAGGAAAAAGTAAAGTGTAAAATAATTTTTCACACACATTTATTCAAAACACACAGCAAAAAAATCTTAAAATCTTAGCCAGAGAGAAGAAATGGTTTGTGAGAGGGGCAAAGGAGGCACTGTATGTGAAACAGTTGAAACCCAGCCTTAACAGTGGAGGGGGTCTGAGACACACTTTGTCCCCTGTTTACAATGTCAAAGCAGTTTCAGCCTTTTGTTCATGGTAATGAGTCATTCCGTCATCAGGAGAGCCATTAGGAGAGGCGTCAGTCCCATTGTTAGGAGGGTCAGCTACCCTGTCATTAGGAGGGTGCTAACTAGAGCACAATAGGTGCTAATTAAAGCAATTGTTTAGTCATTAGCCAATATCAGTCTGCCTCTCGGTAGGAGGGGTCTGGTTAGGTTTAAAACTCCAGCTTTTGTGGCTTCTGTTTGTTCTTCACTATAAGAGTGAAGACAGAAGTCAGACTACCAGAGCAAGAATTTTAGCTGAGGAAGCTTCTGCGATTTGAAGCGAAACGTCCTCGCGTCAAGCAACCCAGTCCAGTCGAAGATTCAAGCTTCTCTACACAGCAAACTGTAATAAACAAATGTTTTGACACTTTATAAAGGAAATTTGAGGTCTTGTGTGAAAGACTGTACAACAAAAAGGCTCAAATAATAAACACAAATGCACATTTTGAAGAATATATTCAAAATGGTTGACGCGTTATGTTGTCCATTGATATAGTAAACAGTGCTTTACGCAGAGAAAGCAACAGAGTTATCCAGTAACATTCACATGCAAACTAGTGGAGCAACCTGATAGTTACACACTCTTTGTTTGAGCACGTGAGATTGTCATCAGAGGCTCTCCATGTGCTCCTGCTTTCACTGATCGCTGTGCATAATGGCGCAGGGCGCACTGAGTATGTACGAGTACTAATAGTATGTACTCATTGGAGCACCCAGGGGCTATTCAAATGGGTCTACTAGTAACATATCACTCCTAAAAACGATCTTTGGCTTTTCACGTGAGGTGAATCTGCCCGGGTTTTTGTTTCTCAAACTGAGACATCCTGCATTTTTTTATTAATTACATCCTGATGTGCAGGGCAGCCACCTGAGCTCAGCTAGCTGTGCTCAGTTACATTTGTGTCAGTATCTAAAAGGTAATGCTTTTGACAAAAACTACAGATTTTGTTTATTTCTACTTCTGTCCAGAGATCAAAGTTCCATCATGTACATCAAGGACCTTGTGACCATGTACAGATTCTATTGATTTTTATTCATGTCCACAGATCAAGGATCCAGTGACTAATTGACTCAATCAAATGTTGACATAGAAATCCTGAAATGCCTACTTTTAGTACACAGAAAATTCACAGCAGGTATTGATAAGGGAATTGATAAAGAACTGGATCGATAAGCAGAATCGATAATGGCATCGCTATCAATAAAATCTTATCAATACCCATCATTAATCATATCACAACAAATTGCATCGTATCGCATTGTGAGGAACTGAATCGCCATCAAATACATATCAAATTGCATCAAATCGGGAACGGGATTAATCGTATCGCATTGTATCATTGTGTATCACAATACAATGTATGTATCGTATGTATCGCATCATTGGTAGTGTATTGAGGTGTGTATCGAATCGTTGTCAGTGATGAGATTCACATGCCTACTGCCAACATGACGACACCCAGAACAGCAATTTTTGGGTTTCAAAATGGCTGTACCGGGTCTCTACAGAAAACCTACAGGTAACATCATGCAGGGCTTGTTCAGTGTATATACAGTCTATGGGTTACACACACACACACACACATATACTATGGACACTGTCTGTAATAGTGTTCAATGCAAAAAAAAAAATGATTTTAATGAAAACATTTCAATATGGAGACCACAGCAGCCACGAGAGACTCTTTTTCTCTGTTTTTCACCATCCATCCATTTTCTTCCGCTTTATCCAGAGTCGGGTCACGGGGGCAGCAGCTCAAGCAAAGCCACCCAGACCTCCCGATCCACACACACCTCCCCCAGCTCCTCCGGGGGAACCCCAAGGCGTTCCCAAGCCAGCCGAGAGATGTAGTCCCTCCAGCGTGTCCTGGGTCTTCCCTGGGGCCTCCTCCCAATGGGACGTGCCCGGAACACCTCTCCAGCGAGGCGTCCTGGGGGCATCCGGAAAAGATGCCCGAGCCACCTCAACTGACTCCTTTCGATGTGGAGGAGCAGCGGCTCGACTCCGAGCTCCTCACCCTATCTCTAAGGGAGCGCCCAGCCACTCTGCGGAGGAAACTCATCTCGGCCACTTGTACTCGCGATCTCGTTCTTTTGGTCATGAGCCAAATCTCATGACCTTAGGTGAGGATCAGAACGTAAATCGATCGGTAAATCGAGCGCTTTGCCCCCTACTCAGCTCTCTCTTCACCACGACGGTCCGATACAGCGACCGCATCACTGCAGATGCTGCACCGATCCGTCTATCAATCTCACGCTCCATCTGTCCCTCACTCATGAACAAGACCTCGAGATACTTAAACTCCTCCACTTGAGGCAAGGACACTCCACCGACCTGAAGAGGGCAAAGCACCTTTTTCCGGTCGAGAACCATGGCCTCGGATTTGGAGGTGCTGATCTTCATCCCGGATGCTTCACACTCAGCTGCAAACCGCCCCAGTGCACGCTGAAGGTCATGATTTGATGAAGCCAACAGAACCACATAGTCCGCAAACAGCAGAGACGAGATTCTGTGGTTCCCAAACCAGACCCCGTCTACACCCTGGCTGCGCCTAGAAATTCTGTCCATAAAAATAATGAACAGAACCAGTGACAAAGGGCAGCCCTGGTGGAGGCTAACGTGCACTGGAAACAGGTTTGACTTACTACCGGCAATGCGAACCAAGCTCCTGCTGCAGTCGTACAGGGACTGGATAGCCCTTAGCAAAGGACCCCGGACCCTGTACTCCCGGAGCACCCCCCACAGGCTGCCCTGAGGGACATGGTCGAACGCCTTCTCCAGATCCACAAAACACATGTGGACTCATTAGTGATCGATCTCTGCTCCCCTCCACAGCATGTCTTTTTCCTGGTTCTCTCCCTCAGCCCCAACCAGTCCCAGCAGAAGACTGCCCCTCCCTGAGCCTGGTTCTGCTGGAGGTTTCTTCCTGTTAAAAGGGAGTTTTTCCTTCCCACTGTAGCCAAGTGCTTGCTCACAGGGGGTTGTTTTGACCGTTGGGGTTTTACATAATTATTGTATGGCCTTGCCTTACAATATAAAGCATCTTGGGGCAACTGTTTGTTGTGATTTGGCGCTATATAAAAAAATTGATTGATTGATTGACTGGTTGGGCTAACTCCCATGAACCCTCGAGCACCCGATAGAGGGTGAAGAGCTGGTCCAGTGTGCCGTGACCAGGACGAAAACCACACTGCTCCTCCTGAATCTGAGGTTCGACCATTGGTCAAATTCTCCTCTCCAGTACTCTGGAATAGACCTTACCGGGGAGGCTGAGGAGTGTGATCCCCTATAGTTGGAACACACCCTCCGGTCCCCCTTGTTAAACAGAGGGACCACCACCCCGGTCTGCCAATCCAGAGGCACTGTCCCCGATCACCATGCGATGTTGCAGAGGTGTGTCAGCCAAGACAGTCCCACAACATCCAGAGACTTAAGGTACTCAGGACGGACTTCATCCACCCCAGGAGCCTTGTCACCAAGGAGCTTTCTAACCACCTCGGTGACTTCGGCCTGGGTAATGGATGAGTCCGCCTCTGAGTCCCCAGTCTCTGCTTCCTCTTCGGAAGACGTGACGATGGGATTCAGGAGATCCTTGAAGTATTCCTTCCACCGCCCGACAACATCCCCAGTCAGGGTCAACAGCTCCACACCCGCACCGTAAACAGTGCTGGTAGAGAGCTGCTTCCGCCTCCTGAGGCGTCAGATGGTTTGCCAGAATCTCTTCGAGGCCGACCGATAGTCCTCCTCCATGGCCTCCCCGAACTCCTCCCAGACCCAAGTTTTTGCCTCTGTGACCGCACGGGCTGCAGCACGCTTGGCCTTCCAGTACCTGTCAGCTGCCTCCGGGGTCCCACCTACCAACAAAGATAAGTAGGACTCCTTCTTCAGCTTGACAGCATCCCTTACTTCCGGCGTCCACCACCGGGTTCGGGGATTAACGCCGCGACAGGCACCAGAGACCTTGTGACCACAGCTACGAGCAGCCACATTGACAATGGAGGTGGAGAACATGGTCCACTCGGACTCCATGGATGTTTTTCAGCATCCAGTTGAATTTAGTTCAGCTTATTTATATAGTGCCAAATCAAACCATAAGTCGCCCCAAGGCACTTCACGAGTGGAAGGTCTGGTGAGTGAAGTTAGTAAGGGCCCAGTGACATGGCACACAACGATAGCTGAATGAAGGAAAAATAGTCACAAATCATTGAGAAAAGGTGGATGAATGATCCTGCACTTCTCCTATCACTGAAAACCTGCAAATCAAGAGGGCATAAAGGAACAAAACTAAACCGAAACTAACAAAAGAAAAATGAAGGGAACGCTGACCTTGATGCTTTCAAAATCAAAACGAAACATTCATGATGAGCGAGTGAGTGCGCACACGCATTGCAGCCACAAATGGCTGGAACATGCATAAATATTTAAAGTAGTTTATAAAACTTTCTTGGTGCTATTTTTTCTGTATGACAATGTTGCTTTTTGTCCCACACACGGACGAGTCACGTTCAGCTTGTTGGATCTTCAGTTACTGATCTGTTCAGATATCGTCAATGTTAGTGCAAGACGTCGGACTTGGGAGGTTGGACGAAGTTGTACGCTGACGGTAAGGGAACTACGCAAACAATAAGGAATTGTCAAGACAAAAAGCAAAACGGAATATGGACAAACTGAAGTTGTCATCGGGATTCATTCACATTTTTCAACAGTTTGAAAATTATGACGACGCACCAGCTACAGGAACAAAGCTGGACGATGGTTAAACGATGTCTCTGAAAGTTAACATAAGTCCAGATTTCTTGTTTCATTTTGGCTTTGGTGTCCTACGTTAGTGCCGTGTGACCAGGGCTTAATGTGTGTGGAATATGTGCATGGGACAAAAAGAGTCAACAAATTCACTTCTTACTGCTGTAAAAAATAAAGAATGTATTAAAGTCATTTAATTTTAGTAAACAACACTTAGAACAACAAGAGTCAAGCTGATGAAATAAAGGAGCAAGCTTGTTAACTTTCTAAAGCTTTATCAGCTTCCAAAACTAGTGGCACACAGTGCATATGGTTTCTCCAAAACCCAGCAAAAGTTATATATTACAATAAATGACCTTACGTATATGGTTCTGTGGGTCTGTATGTGTGCACATGTCCGTGTCCACAGAAAATCAAATCAAATCAAATCAATTTTTTTATATAGCGCCAAATCACAACAAACAGTTGCCCCAAGGTGCCTTATATTGTAAGGCAAGGCCATACAATAATTACGGAAAAACCCCAACGGTCAAAACGACTCCCTGTGAGCAAGCACTTGGCAACAGTGGGAAGGAAAAACTCCCTTTTAACAGGAAGAAACCTCCAGCAGAACCAGGCTCAGGGAGGGGCAGTCTTCTGCTGGGACTGGTTGGGGCTGAGGGAGAGAACCAGGAAAAAGACATGCTGTGGAGGGGAGCAGAGATCAATCACTAATGATTAAATGCAGAGTGGTGCATACAGAGCAAAAAGAGAAAGAAACAGTGCATCATGGGAACCCCCCAGCAGTCTACGTCTATAGCAGCATAACTAAGGGATGGTTCAGGGTCACCTGATCCAGCCCTAACTATAAGCTTTAGCAAAAAGGAAAGTTTTAAGCCTAATCTTAAAAGTAGAGAGGGTGTCTGTCTCCCTGATCTGAATTGGGAGCTGGTTCCACAGGAGAGGAGCCTGAAAGCTGAAGGCTCTGCCTCCCATTCTACTCTTACAAACCCTAGGAACTACAAGTAAGCCTGCAGTCTGAGAGCGAAGCGCTCTATTGGGGTGATATGGTACTATGAGGTCCCTAAGATAAGATGGGACCTGATTATTCAAAACCTTATAAGTAAGAAGAAGAATTTTAAATTCTATTCTAGAATTAACAGGAAGCCAATGAAGAGAGGCCAATATGGGTGAGATATGCTCTCTCCTTCTAGTCCCTGTTAGCACTCTAGCTGCAACATTTTGAATTAACTGAAGGCTTTTCAGGGAACTTTTAGGACAACCTGATAATAATGAATTACAATAGTCCAGCCTAGAGGAAATACATGCATGAATTAGTTTTTCAGCATCACTCTGAGACAAGACCTTTCTAATTTTAGAGATATTGCACAAATGCAAAAAAGCAGTCCTACATATTTGTGTAATATGCGCATTGAATGACATATCCTGATCAAAAATGACTCCAAGATTTCTCACAGTATTACTAGAGGTCAGGGTAATGCCATCCAGAGTAAGGATCTGGTTAGACACCATGTTTCTAAGATTTGTGGGGCCAAGTACAATAACTTCAGTTTTATCTGAGTTTAAAAGCAGGAAATTAGAGGTCATCCATGTCTTTATGTCTGTAAGACAATCCTGCAGTTTAGCTAATTGGTGTGTGTCCTCTGGCTTCATAGATAGATAAAGCTGGGTATCATCTGCGTAACAATGAAAATTTAAGCAATGCCGTCTAATAATACTGCCTAAGGGAAACATGTATAAAGTGAATAAAATTGGTCCTAGCACAGAACCTTGTGGAACTCCATAATTAACCTTAGTCTGTGAAGAAGATTCCCCATTTACATGAACAAATTGTAATCTATTAGATAAATATTATTCAAACCACCGCAGCGCAGTGCCTTTAATACCTATGGCATGCTCTAATCTCTGTAATAAAATTTTATGGTCAACAGTATCAAAAGCAGCACTGAGGTCTAACAGAACAAGCACAGAGATGAGTCCACTGTCTGAGGCCATAAGAAGATCATTTGTAACCTTCACTAATGCTGTTTCTGTACTATGATGAATTCTAAAACCTGACTGAAACTCTTCAAATAGACCATTCCTCTGCAGATGATCAGTTAGCTGTTTTACAACTACCCTTTCAAGAATTTTTGAGAGAAAAGGAAGGTTGGAGATTGGCCTATAATTAGCTAAGATAGCTGGGTCAAGTAATGGCTTTTTAAGTAATGGTTTAATTACTGCCACCTTAAAAGCCTGTGGTACATAGCCAACTAATAAAGATAGATTGATCATATTTAAGATCGAAGCATTAATTAATGGTAGGGCTTTCTTGAGCAGCCTGGTAGGAATGGGGTCTAATAGACATGTTGATGGTTTGGTGGAAGTGATTAATGAAAGTAACTCAGACAGAACAATCGGAGAGAAAGAGTCTAACCAAATACCGGCATCACTGAAAGCAGCCAAAGATAACGATACGTCTTTGGGATGGTTATGAGTAATTTTTTCTCTAATAGTTAAAATTTTATTAGCAAAGAAAGTCATGAAGTCATTACTAGTTAAAGTTAAAGGAATACTCGGCTCAATAGAGCTCTGACTCTTTGTCAGCCTGGCTACAGTGCTGAAAAGAAACCTGGGGTTGTTCTTATTTTCTTCAATTAGTGATGAGTAGTAAGATGTCCTAGCTTTACGGAGGGCTTTTTATAGAGCAACAGACTCTTTTTCCAGGCTAAGTGAAGATCTTCTAAATTAGTGAGATGCCATTTCCTCTCCAGCTTATGGGTTATCTGCTTTAAGCTGCGAGTTTGTGATTTATACCACGGAGTCAGGCACTTCTGATTTAAAGCTCTCTTTTTCAGAGGAGCTACAGCATCCAAAGTTGTCTTCAATGAGGATGTAAAACTATTGACGAGATACTCTATCTCACTTACAGAGTTTAGGTAGCTCCTCTGCACTGTGTTGGTATATGGCATTAGAGAACATAAAGAAGGAATCATATCCTTAAACCTAGTTACAGCGCTTTCTGAAAGACTTCTAGTGTAATGAAACTTATTCCCCACTGCTGGGTAGTCCATCAGAGTAAATGTAAATGTTATTAAGAAATGATCAGACAGAAGGGAGTTTTCAGGGAATACTGTTAAGTCTTCAATTTCCATACCATAAGTCAGAACAAGATCTAAGATATGATTAAAGTGGTGGGTGGACTCATTTACATTTTGAGCAAAGCCAATTGAGTCTAATAATAGATTAAATGCAGTGTTGAGGCTGTCATTCTCAGCATCTGTGTGGATGTTAAAATCGCCCACTATAATTATCTTATCTGAGCTAAGCACTAAGTCAGACAAAAGGTCTGAAAATTCACAGAGAAACTCACAGTAACGACCAGGTGGACGATAGATAATAACAAATAAAACTGTTTTTTGGGACTTCCAATTTGGATGGACAAGACTAAGAGTCAAGCTTTCAAATGAATTAAAGCTCTGTCTGGGTTTTTGATTAATTAATAAGCTGGAATGGAAGATTGCTGCTAATCCTCCGCCTCGGCCCGTGCTACGAGCATTCTGGCAGTTAGTGTGACTCGGGGGTGTTGACTCATTTAAACTAACATATTCATCCTGCTGTAACCAGGTTTCTGTAAGGCAGAATAAATCAATATGTTGATCAATTATTATATCATTTACTAACAGGGACTTAGAAGAGAGAGACCTAATGTTTAATGGACCACATTTAACTGTTTTAGTCTGTGGTGCAGTTGAAGGTGCTATATTATTTTTTCTTTTTGAATTTTTATGCTTAAATAGATTTTTACTGGTTATTGGTGGTCTGGGAGCAGGCATCGTCTCTACGGGGATGGGGTAATGAGGGAATGTCAGGGGGAGAGAAGCTGCAGAGAGGTGTGTAAGACTACAACTCTGCTTCCTGGTCCCAACCCTGGATAGTCACGGTTTGGAGGATTTAAGAAAATTGGCCAGATTTCTAGAAATGAGAGCTGCTCCATCCAAAGTGGGATGGATGCCGTCTCTCCTAACAAGACCAGGTTTTCCCCAGAAGCTTTGCCAATTATCTATGAAGCCCACCTCATTTTTTGGACACCACTCAGACAGCCAGCAATTCAAGGAGAACATGCGGCTAAACATGTCACTCCCGGCCCGATTGGGGAGGGGCCCAGAGAAAACTACAGAGTCTGACATTGTTTTTGCAAAGTTACACACCGATTCAATGTTAATTTTAGTGACCTCCGATTGGCGTAACTGGGTGTCATTACTGCCGACGTGAATTACAATCTTACCAAATTTACGCTTAGCCTTAGCCAGCAGTTTCAAATTTCCTTCAATGTCGCCTGCTCTGGCCCCCGGAAGACAATTGACTATGGTTGCTGGTGTCGCTAACTTCACATTTCTCAAAACAGAGTCGCCAATAACCAGAGTTTGATCCTTGGTGGGTGTGTCGCCGAGTGGGGAAAAACGGTTAGAAATGTGAACGGGTTGGTGGTGTACACGGGGCTTCTGTTTAGGGCTACGCTTCCTCCTCACAGTCACCCAGTCGGCCTGCTTTCCCGGCTGCTCGGGATCTGCTGGAAGGGAACTAACGGTGGCTAAGCTACCTTGGTCCGCACTGACTACAGGGGCCTGGCTAGCTGTAGAATTTTCCACGGTGCGGAGCCGAGTCTCCAATTCACCCAGCCTGGCCTCCAAAGCTACGAATAAGCTACACTTATTACAAGTACCATTACTGCTAAAGGAGGCCGAGGAATAACTAAACATTTCACACCCAGAGCAGAAAAGTGCAGGAGAGACAGGAGAAGCCGCCATGCTAAATCGGCTAAGAGCTAGTAGCTGCACTAAGCTAGCGGATTCCTAAAAACTTACAAAGTGAATAATGTGTAAATAATTTAGAGGTGATTCAGCAGAGGGAGTGCTTTAGTTAAGGCACGTGAAGATTACACTGTGAAATAAATCGTTATCTAGTTAACTAGATCAATCTAACTGTGCAGATTAAACAGCTAACAGATACAGCAAAACACCGCTGTGCTCCGGAACAGGAAGTGATACAATACCGCAGTGAGAGCCAACCACCAGTAGAGGCCAAACACGCCAATGTCGGCATAGCGGCTTTCTGTGTGTGTAAGCAACTTGATTCCACACCAAGTTTGCAATGAAAGGGATAATACTTTGTGATACTGTCAAATGTGGTGTCCTGCAGGGGTGGGGAGCAGTGGGTTTACGATTAAAGCTAGGGTTAAAATTAGTGATATCACACTAATTTTAATTTGTGATTAGTATATCACAAAAATGTCATAAATATTATGACAGTATCACAAAAAACCCCATGAGACTGGGCTGGTGTAAGATGGAATTATAGAACACACATCTTAGTTGACCCATTAGGCCAATTAACTGCTAAACAAGCCATATTATGACAGACATTTGTCAGAAAATGCTGACAAATTAGCCATTCGGTCAGGTTAACTTTAGCTGTTACAATCGCGCTATGTCATGCTAGCAATTTCTAAAAGATGACATAGTTTTCAATACACCTTTATAAATAAACCCCTCATGAGTCCCTGCTTTAAGGCACTTGTGTCAAAGGGTTGGTCAGGTCATCAGCCATGGTTTGAAATTAAACTTAAAACTTATAAGTAAACAAAAATAAAACTTCTTTGCTTTAAACACTATTAGGAAGTTACAGCAGAATCATACAGCATTTTTAAAACACTGAACAAGACCACTTTGTGAGTGCTGTGCATACATACATGTTCAACTGCTTTTCCCGGATCGGGTTGCAGGGCAACATCTCCAGTAGGGGACCCCAAACTTCCCTTTCCCATGCCATATTAACCACCTCTAACTGGTCGATACTGAGGCATTCCCAGCTGGACCTGCCTGGAACACCTTCATAGGGAGACGCCCAGGGAGCATCCTTACCACATGCCCGAACCACCTCAGCTGGCTCCTTCCAACATAAAGGGGCAGTGGCTGTACTCCGAGCTCCTCACGAATGGCCAAGCTTCTCACCCTATCTCTAAGGGAGACACCAGCCACCCTCCTGAGGAAACCCATTTTGGCTGGTTGTACCCGCAATCTAGTTCTTTCAATCATGATCCAACCCTCATGACCATAGGTAACAATAGGAATGAAGAATGACCAGTAGATCGAGACCTTCACCTTTTGGCTCAGCTCCCTTTTGGTTACAACAGTACGATAGAATGAATGCAATACTGCCCCTGCTGTGCCAATTCTCTGGCCAATCACGATGGTCCCCTCACTTGTGAACAAGACCCTGAGGTACTTTAACTCCTTCACTTGGGGAAAGACCTCATTCCCTACCCGGTGTAGGCAATCCATCAGTTTCCTGCTGAGATCCATTGCCTCGGAATTAGAGGTGCTGATCCTCAACCCAGCCACTTCACACTCAGCTATGAAACAACGCAGTGAGTGCTTAAGGTCACAGGCAGATGAAGCCAACAGGACCACATCTTCTGCACTCCTGCACTATCTCCCGGGGTACCCAATCATACGTCTTCTCCAAGCCCACAAAACACAAGTAGACTGGATGGGCATTTTGTACAGAATAAGTTGAGTAAGTTGAACTGATGCTGTTGATGTGGCTACATTTCAGAGAATTGAATGGAAAGTCCCACTTTGTCCTGACTTGGTGACTGCTAAGATGTAAACACAGCTTTGGGGTTTGGCTGCGGGATGAGACGAGCATTAGGTCGCTTCAGTGAAAGCCGCACAAATCTCTGCAGTAGGCAAACCTTGTCTTTTTTTTAGCTCTCAGAATAAGGCCTTTGCATAAACAGCATGTGTGGAAAGCCAGGGGCGAGACCCGTGCCAGCACTTGCTTTAGTTTTGTGATTTATCTCAGCTCAAGGTCATGACTGTGTCTTTATTCTAAACAAACCTTGTGATTTGTCCTTCACTTGTAAATCCCCTCAGCATTCACACTTACACTTCATGCCTGCCGCGTCCTGGCAGCAGACATGTTCTCAGACGTGCACGTCCTTAGACAGACACAGGCACAGATCAGCACGGACATGCCTCTCCACCCACATGCCCTCCAGAGCTGAGTGGAGAAGAGCCGTGGACGCCGATACCTCCACGTGTTCTATCAAAGACCCAGTGGCATGAAAGTGGCCAAATGCATGTGCAAGGATGTAGGTGGGATTAGAGCTATTTGAAGCTGTGCACGTTTGTCTCTCCAGGCTCAAGGACCATATACACTCCCCACTCCTCTCTTCTTCTTCATCTTTTTTCTACTCCACAGAAAACATGCCATACACCACTGTGGCTCACCAAAGCAGCAGTGCAGGCCTCTGCTCCTGGGTTCAGTCCATTTATGTAATATTGTCATTGGTGGAGAAGATGCACAATCTGAGCCTGGGGACATTGGACTCACTGTCCTCAGTCTTTGTGCCTCTGTCACATTATCTAACAGAGAAAGAAAACTGGTAATATGTCTGTTCTTTGTCCCTACATTGTGTGCAAATAGCATTTTATGCACAAATATGATATTACTAGCGTGTAGCCCGTGGGGATCCATGGACTCTACATTGGGTAGTGTTTATAAAATAAGTAGCTGACATTTTTCAATGGTTGTAATAAATTAAGCAAAGCTTGTATAATGAGTTGGAATGGCATGTAATTCCAGAATGTTTTTACAGCATTAGACCTCAACAATTTTTGAAAGAGAAACTCAACCCTTTTATTTTTTGTTAATTATGTAATATTTTGATGTGAATTTACTGTCTTAATGTATTTATAAATTATTTAGGTTATTGTTCTCACATATACACTATTATTATTATTATTATTATTATTATTATTATTATTATTTAATTTTTACTTCTATTTTGTCATTTCAGTTTTAACTGGACCACAATGGAAATAAGTGTTGTCACTTTCTTGTGTCATCCATGTATTTTTATATTATATGCTTTACTTACTTACGAAATAAAATCACTCACTGCACTCGCGCTTATAATAAAAAGATGAGTTACTGCCCTCTACTGGAATGGTGTGTGAGTCCAGAATTTAGTTAGCAGCATCCATTGTTCAGTGTTGTTAAGTAATATCCGTAGCTTCTCCAAAAATATTTATCCCATCAATGTTCCGTTTTGGTGGCATTTGTCCTTCACCCAAAATAAATAAGCATACTAAATGGCAAATGTCAGCTCTCCCCAGGTTGTCCGTGATCAAAGTTATTAATAATATTAATATTATTAATATTAGTCAGGTCTTTAAGTATGTCAGTGTTGTCCTTATATGTTTTATGTTAGATGCTTTCTGTGATTCCAACACAAATCTACCTACAGGTATTATAAAGTTACATGAACCTGAGCCCTATCAATGTTCCATTTTTGCAGTGTTCATCCTTGACTCAAAATACATAAGCATACTAAATGGCAAATGTCAGCTCTCCACAGTTTGTCCGTGATCAAAGTTATTAATAATATTAATACTATTAATATTAGTCAGGTCTTTAAGTATGTATGTCAGTGTTGTCCTTATATGTTTTAAGTTAGATGCTTTCTGTGACAAACACAAATCTATCTACGGGTATTAATAAAGTAACCTGAACCTGAACCTGAGCCCTTTCAATGTTCCATTTAAGCAGTGTTCATCCTTGACTCAGAATACATAAGCATACCAAATGGCAAATATCAGCTGTCCACAATTTGTCTGTGATCGAAGTTGCACGCACACACACACACAGGCAGAGCTATTTGTCTTTTCTGCATTCTGCTGTAAGCAGGTGCTTTTATTTTTACACATCCACAAAGACAGTGGCAGAAGACATCAAACGTACTACACTTGTCAATCATGGTAATGGCAACATGACACAACTCACTCGTGGTAACATCAACACACCACAATAACAACATTTAAAACCCCTAACCCCCAACTCCCATGGTGTATTGCAGCACAATAGCCATTGTTCACTGTTGTTAGCTAATATCGCCAATTTCTCCAAAAACATTAGTGCCATCAACTTTTTGTTTTCACAGCATTCATCCTTGACCACAAATACATATGCATACTAAATGGTAAATGTCAGCTCTCCCCAGTTTGTCCGTGATCAAAGTTATATCCACGCACACAGGCAAAGCTATTTGTCTTTTCTGCATTCTGCTGTAAACAGGTGCTTTTATTTTTACACATCCACTAAGACAGTGGCAGAAGACATCAAATGTGCTACACTTGTCACTCCTGGTAACGGCAACATGACACAATTCACTCATGGTAACATCAACACAACACTTAAACAACACAACACTTAAACTTACTAAACCAATTGAACTACAAAAATGCAGTAAATCAATAACACTTACAACACTGTTAAACTAACATGAACCACAATAAAACATTTAAAAAAAAACAAACTCCCATGGTGCATTGCAGCACAACATCCATTGTTTACTGTTGTTAACTAATATTGCTAATTTCTCCAAAAACATTAGTGCCATCAACTTTCTGTTTTCACAGCATTCATCCTTGACCCAAAATACAACCCCTGGCAAAAAATTATAGAATCACCGGCCTCAGAGGATGTTCATTCAGTTGTTTAATTTTGTAGAAAAAAAGCAGATCACAGACATGACACAAAACTAAAGTCATTTCAAATGGCAACTTTCTGGCTTTAAGAAACACTATAAGAAATCAAGAAAAAAAGATTGTGGCAGTCAGTAACGGTTACTTTTTTAGACCAAGCAGAGGAAAAAAATATGGAATCACTCAATTCTGAGGAAAAAATTATGGAATCACCCTGTAAATTTTCATCCCCTAAATTAACACCTGCATCAAATCAGATCTGCTCATTGACATTGACCCTATGCCATGACATTGACCCTATGTGTCTTTTTGCAAGGAATGTTTTTGCAGTATTTGCTCTATGGCAAGATGCATTATCATCTTGAAAAATGATTTCATCATCCCCAAACATCCTTTCAATTGTCCAAAATATCAACATAAACTTGTGCATTTATTGATGATGTAATGACAGCCATCTCCCCAGTGCCTTTACCTGACATGCAGCCCCACATCATCAATGACTGTGGAAATTTACATGTTCTCTTCAGGCAGTCATCTTTATAAATCTCATTGGAAAGGCACCAAACAAAAGTTCCAGCATCATCACCTTGCCCAATGCAGATTCGAGATTCATCACTGAATATGACTTTCATCCAGTCATCCACAGTCCACAATTGCTTTTCCTTAGCCCATTGTAACCTTGTTTTTTTCTGTTTAGGTGTTAATGATGCCTTTCGTTTAGCTTTTCTGTATGTAAATCCCATTTCCTTTAGGCGGTTTCTTACAGTTCGGTCACAGACGTTGACTCCAGTTTCCTCCCATTCGTTCCTCATTTGTTTTGGTGTACATTTTTCAATTTTTGAGACATATTGCTTTAAGTTTTCTGTCTTGACGCTTTGATGTCTTCCTTGGTCTACCAGTATGTTTGCCTTTAACAACCTTCCCATGTTGTTTGTATTTGGTCCAGAGTTTAGACACAGCTGACTGTGAACAACCAACATCTTTTGCAACATTGCGTGATGATTTACTCTCTTTTAAGAGTTTGATAATCCTCTCCTTTGTTTCAATTGACATCTCTTGTGTTGGAGCCATGATTCATGTCAGTCCACTTGGTGCAACAGCTCTCCAAGGTGTGATCACTCCTTTTTAGATGCAGACTAACGAGCAGATCTGACATGATGCAGGTGTTAGTTTTGGGGATGAAAATTTACAAGGTGATTCCATAATTTTTTCCTCAGAATTGAGTGATTCCATATTTTTTTCCTCTGCTTGGTCTAAAAAAGTAACCGTTACTGACTGCCACAATCTTTTTTTCTTGATTTCTTATAGTGTTTCTTAAAGCCAGAAAGTTGCCATTTGAAATGACTTTAGTTTTGTGTCATGTCTGTGATCTGCTTTTTTTCTACAAAATTAAACAACTGAATGAATATCCTCCGAGGCCGGTGATTCCATAATTTTTGCCAGGGGTTGTACATAAGCAAACCAAAAGCCAAATATCAGCTCTCTCCAGTTTCTCTGTGATTGAAGCCATACACACGCACTCAGAGGCCACTTAGCTATTATAATATAGATTATTATATAGTGGTTCCCAGGAATGAAAACACAAACAAAATCAACCAACTCTAACTGTACAAGAATACATGCTAATGATAAAAGTACACTACAATAGTGCACAAAAATCCCAAATTAAGGTGATTATAGAAAAAGTGTCACTTATATTCTGGTACAACTTATATATGTTTTTTCCTCTTCAAGGCATTTTTTGACAGGTGCAACTTATATCCCGGAAAACATGGAAGATAAAATTCACTGCTGAACTCTGATAATAACTCCTCATATAAAACAAAACCCATCCACATAGGGCTGACTGCTGCTCTGTCTGCACAGGTTGACATTACATACATTTCTCCAGGCAACCAGGAGACACAATGAATGGAATTAACAAAAGTGAGCTGAAATGCCTTCCGGAAACAATGGTGAATGAATGGGTTGACTTTCAAGACAAAGACTGACCATATGAATAAACCGTCAAGGTTGATAAACAAGACGCAGCATGCGCTGCATCATATAGGTGAACATTCTGTGATCACTTTTTTGCCATTATGAGTAACACAAAGAACAATGTTCTAATGTGTATGTAATTTTATTGTATCACAAAACTTATTTACACCCGTGTCACACCTTGACAATTGAGCCAGTGTATGCTGACCGTATTAAAAATGCTGGTATAATTTCAGTTCAATTTATTACATTTATATAGCACCAAATCACAATGAAGCTGTCTCGAGGCGCTTAAGACAAGTAAGGTCTAACCTTACCAACCCCTAGAGCAAGCACACAGGCAACAGTGGTAAGGAAAAACTCCCTCAAGTGATTTTGAGGAAGAAACCTCAAGCAGACCAGACTCAGAGGGTTGGCCCACTGCTAACATTCAGGCCATTCTAACAGTTACAAGGTTTTTACAAAGTTTTACAGAGCAGAAGAAACAGATAATAGGGATTCAAGACATCTTCTGCATCAGCTTCAGTACGCTGGCATACGTATAATAAGTTATGGGTAAGTTTTGTATAAGTTAAGAGCATGTTGAAGAATGCTACATCATAATCTTCAGCTTGGGACTCCGACGAGGGCGGTCGCATCTCCTCCACTCTCCCTTATCGCTGTTCTCTGCCTTTGACCTTCAAGTCCCTACTTCACCAGACTGTGCATTCCTCAAATTGTATTGGATTCTGGATCTATTGGACTACGATTGGATTAACCATGGAATTGATCAGCTGGTCTCTGAACGCTATTGACACCATTTTTCTACAAGAAGGTCAGGACCGGGGGATCCTACCTGCCCAGATGGAACGTATCCTGCGGGCTATGTCCTCGATTCCTGGAGTACCTGGCGTGTGGCATGCTTGGTGTCTTTCTCCGTTGAGGACATCGAGGATTTATTCATTTTTGGTCTCATGGTAGCAGGGCTGGTACTTTTTGGCTTATGTGCTGCCCTGATCTACCGGAAAATTGGCAAGATGGCGGCATCAAGAACCACGGCCCCTCGCTTGTCCGTCATGATTAACGAGGTTGGCAAGGCAGTGCATTGTCAGACTGCGATGACTCTTGAACTCAGACGCAAATTGGATGACATCTTGGAGCAGATGCGTGCCCTGCAGATGAAGCTGAAGATTTCAGAGGCCGGTTAATATTCTAAATTCATAATTAGGAATATTCTTAATTCATAATTGGGATTTGGTTGTGCAAGTGGAACTGTTAAAAAGTGATTTCACTGCTGTAACAATAACATTGCAGGCTTATCAAGCCTGGAGGTCAAATTGCCCTACTGTTTCCTCCAGAGGAATTAGTTTCAGCCTGGGGAACATTGGCTGTTTCTTATCTCATCTCACAAAGACAATAAACTGCTTTTCACAGGACTGAAGCATGTTCCATTCCCTTCCCCCACCCCCTCCCCTCTCCGGCGCCCGCCAACGTCATTCCTTCCCCCTTCGGCGGGGACAGTGCAGTTTTTGCTGCAGCCCACGTCTCCCCCCAAGCTGTGGGCGGCGCATCTCAGGGTTGCTGCGTGGTGTTCACCCACTTGCCTCAATTTGGATAACGGACTTCTTCAAACTTAGTGCACATAAACAATGTCAAATGTGTATGTGTTGCCTTTAATTCTGATGTGTGCCATTATTACGGTAAACAAGTAATAATTGTGGACTAATTGCTGTCTGAGGTAACTGGAGTGTAAACGTAATTTCTCCATTGTGAGATCAATAAAGTATATCTAATCTAATCTAATACACCTAGTACCTCGAAAAAGTTTGGGCATGCACAATATGTTTGAGGTATGTCAGAGTATGTCTCATACGTTCGCAGGACATAAGTTGTAGGTAAGTTATGCGATTGTTGACAGATGTTTCTTGTAATTTACTCATAACTTGAAATACATCCATTGATGCTGTCCATTGACTGGCTCAAAGCTGCAGTCCTCATGCAAACAGACTGTTTCAAATGTTAAAACCATTCACACATGGAGTAAATATAAAGTCTTCATCTTACCTGGTCATTTCAGTGGGATACATAATCACAGTCTAATAAAAACATATCCACATAAAGAGTCCTGATTTTGGAAAACAACATCTGAAAATACTTTAGTTCCTTGTCGTGGCTAAAGAATCGTAACATTTTAAAGCAAGTCCCTTTGTGGTCCAGGTGTGTTTCTCAGCCTGAACCAGAGAACGCTAGCGTTTTGTGCCACAAAAAGACAATTAACTTGTTTAAAAGTTGAAAGAGTCACAGCGCCTCATTCATTCACGTCAGCGTTGATCACAGCCATTATTTGACTCTTCAGCATTTTGCATGCGATGGAAATAAATCCCATGATCCACCAAGACAAAAATATAATCAAATCAAATCAAATAATGTTAAACGACACATATCAGACCATGCAGTACCGACCTGAAACATTCAGTGAAAAAGGGGCTGTCAGCATACGCTGGCTAAATCGTCAAGTTGTGACAGGGCCCTTGAAAGTTTCAGTTTCACAAACTGCTCAAAGACTATATTTTACAGTTTTTTCCCCTACAGCAAAATTTACAAAGGATGTGTGAAATATTGTAATTCTAATTAGCATCAGATATATTTTTGTAAAGAATTTGCTGAGATTACCCAGGGAAGCAATTGATTAATGGAGTCAGACTACTAAACATGAAGCTGTGAATTTTTGTTCTGGCAGGTACAGTGAGGAAAATAAGTATTTGAACACCCAGTGGTTTTGCAAGTTCTCCCACTTAGAAATCATGGAGGGGTCTGAAATTTTCATCTTAGGTGCATGTCCACTGTAAGAGACATAATCTAAAAAAATCTGGAAATGATTTCAACACCTGTGAAAATCAATGTTAATATTTGGTACAGTAGCCTTTGTTTGCAATTACAGAGGTCAAACGTTTCCTGTAGTTTTTCACCAGGTTTGCACACACTGCAGCAGGGATTTTGGCCCATTCCTCCATACAGATCTTCTCTAGATCAGCCAGGTTACTGGGCTGTCATTGAGAAACACGGAGTTTGAGCTCCCTCCAAAGATTTTCTATTGGGTTTAGGTCTGGAGACTGGCTAGGCCACTCCAGAACCTTGAAATGCTTCTTACGGAGCCCCTCCTTGGTTATCCTGGCTGTGTGCTTCAGTTCATTGTCATGTTGGAAGACCCATCCACGGCCCATCTTCAATGCTCTAACTGAAGGAAGGAGGTTGTTCCCTAAAATCTCGCAATACATGGCCCCGGTCATCCTCTCCTTAATACAGTGCAGTCGTCCTGTCCCATATGCAGAAAAACATCCCCAAAGCATGATGCTTCCACCCCCATGCTTCACAGTAGAGATGGTGTTTTTGGGATGGTACTCAGCATTCTTCTTCCTCCAAATACGGCGAGTGGAATTAAGACCAAAAAGTTCTATTTTGGTTTCATCTAACCACATAAATTTCTCCCATGACTCCTCTGGATCATCCAAATTGTCATGGGCAAACTTAAGATGGGCCTGGACGTGTACTGATGTAAGCAGGGGAACCTTCCGTGCCATGCATGATTTTAACCCATGACGTCTTAGTGTATTACCCACAGTGGAAACAGTTTTGCCAGCTCTCTTCAGGTCATTGACCAGCTCCTCCCATGCAGTTCTGGGCTGATTCCTCACCTTTCTTAGGATCATTGATACGCCACGAGGTGGGATCTTGCATGGATCCGCAGTCCGAGGGAGATTGACAGTCATGTTTAGCTTCTTCCATTTTCTAATAATTGCTTCAACAGTTGAACTTTTTTCACCAAGCTGCTTGGCAGTTGCCCCGTAGCCCTTTCCAGCCTTGTGGAGGTCTACAATTTTGTCTCTGGTGTCTTTGGATAGCTCTTTGGTCTTAGCCATTTTAGTAGTTGGAGTCTTACTGATTGTGTGGGGTGGACAGGTGTCTGTATGCAGCTATCGACCTCAAATAGGTGCTTCTAATTTGGAATATAAGTGGAGTGGAGGTGGACTTTTTAGAGACGGACTAACAGGTCTTTGAGGGCCAGAATTTCTGCTGATTGGCAGGTGTTGAAATACTTATTTGCAGCAGTAACGTGCAGATAAATTATTAAAAAATCATACATTGTGATTTCTGGATTTTTTGGGGGGGAGAGGGGAATTATGTCTCTCACAGTGGACATGCACCTAAGATGAAAATTTCAGACCCCTCCATGATTTCTAAGTGGGAGAACTTGCAAAATTGCAGGGTGTTCAAATACTTATTTTCCTCACTGTATATGTGGGGACAATAGTAAAGCTCATATTTTGGGCAATGTTAGCATCTTTTTAACATACACACCGACCATAATGTAAAACAAAGACAGAAAGGCCTGTCAAGTTGCTTAAGAAGCCTTGATGCTAATCACAGTGTCCTGGTGCCCATGAAGACCACTGATATTTTCAATAATATTGTTGTATTGTGGTTGTCATGTCTAAAATCGTTTATCAGAAGGACGATCTACTTATGCTGAGATGATCTAAGCATTGGGATTAAATATATAATTCCTGCAGAGATTGGAAGACTTTTCCGCGGACGTCATGCCGGTGCTCGGCTAAAAGCTAGGAGAAGGAGATACAAGCCCAGTGTACCATCGATTATTATGGGGAATGTCAACTCCTTGCAAAACAAGTGTGACGAATTAGATGCACTTATGAGACAATACCGGGACTGCAGCCTTGTATGCCTTACAAAAACATGGTTAAAGAGTACCATCGGGGACTCCTGTATGGAGCTACCCGGCTTTACCTTGATAAGAGTGGACAGAGATGGGGAATTGAGTGGAAAGAGCAAAGGAGGGGGTCTTGCATTTTGTGAACAACAGATGGTGTCATCCCGGACACATATGTGTGAAGGATACGTTGTGTTCTAAAGACATTGAGTTGTTGGTGGTTGGTTTAAGACCCTGCTATGTTCCGAGGGAGTTCACTAACATACTCGCCGTTGTTGTTTACATTCCTCCCAGTGCGGACCCCGTAGTCACGGGGTCCGCACGGGGTCCGCACTGGGAGGAATGTAAACATGTGTGACGTCATACATGAAATGGTCGCGAGACTACAGATGGCACATCGTGATGCTTTTGTGGTTATATCTGGTGATTTCAACCATGTGAATATTAGTCCCCACTTGTGTGGTTTCACAGAATTAATGGACTGTACAACAAGGGGAAATAGAACCCTGGATTTGTGCTATGTTAATGTAAAAGAGGCCTATTGTGTGTCAGCCCTTCCACCAGTTGGTAAATCTGATCATAATATGGTTTACTTAAGGCCCTTATATAAACCTTGCATACTAACACAGCCAATAACATCTTGGTCATTAAGGAAGTGGACACCGGAGACCAAGGATGCACTGAGGGGCTGTTTTGAGTTCACGGATTGGAGTGTAATTCAGGAGTTACACAATGACAACAGCATACACGGCATAGATGGTGTGGCTGAACGTACAACAGACTATATTAACTTCTGTGTGGATGTTGTTACCTATGAGAACTGTTAAGTTTCCCCAATAATAATGGATCACCTCCGACATCAAGCACCTCCTTAATAGGAAAAAAGAGGCCTTTAAAACAGGTGATAGTGGAAAACTTAAGATGGTGCAGAGGGAACTGAAGAGAAGCCTAAGGAAGGCTAAGAGGGATTACTCCAGAAAGCTTAAGAAGAGACTGGAACATAACTGTCACACGAGTCACACAAACTGTCAAAATGCTCGAAGCATGGGTCGAGGAGGAGGAGAAGCAGCAATCTTCCACTCCAGCTTATTAATTAATCAAAGACCCAGACAGAGCTTTAATTCATTTGAAAGCTTGACCCTTAGTCTTGTCCAAAATGGAAGTCTCAAAAACCAGTTTTATTTGTTATTATCTATCGTCCACCTGGTTGTTACTGTGAGTTTCTTTGTGATTTTTCAGACCTTTTGTCTGACTTAGTGCTTAGCTCAGATAAGATAATTATAGTGGGTGATTTTAACATCCACATAGATGCTGATAATGACAGCCTCAACACTGCATTTAATCTATTATTAGACTCAGTTGGCTTTGCTCAAAATGTAAATGAGCCCACCCACCACCTTAGCCAAACTTTAGATCTTGTTGTGATAAATGGCATAGAAATTGAAGACTTAACAGTACTCCCTGAAAACCCCTTTTTCTCTGATCATTTCTTAATAGCATTTACATTTACTTTAATGGGCTACCCAGCAGTGGGGAATAAGTTTCATTACAGTAGAAGTCTTTCTGAAAGCGCTGTAACTAGGTTTAAGGATATGATTCCTTCTTTGTTATGTTCTTCAATGCCATATACCAACACAGTGCAGAGTAGCTACCTAAACTCTGTGAGTGAGAGAGATTATCTCGTCAATAGTTTTACATCCTCATTGAGCACAACTTTGGATGCTGTAGCTCCTCTGAAAAAGAGAGCCTTAAATCAGAAGTGCCTGACTCCGTGGTATAACTCAGAAAGTCGCAGCTTAAAGCAGATAACTCGTAAGTTGGAGAGGAAATGGCGTCTCACTAATTTAGAAGATCTTCACTTAGCCTGGAAAAAGAGTCTGTTGCTCTATAAAAAAGCCCTCCATAAAGCTAGGACATCTTATTATTCATCACTAATTGAAGAAAATAAGAACAACCCCAGGTTTCTTTTCAGCACTATAGCCAGGCTGACAAAGAGTCAGAGCTCTACTGAGCCAAGTATTCCTTTAACTTTAACTAGTAATGACTTCATGACTTTCTTTGCTAATAAAATTTTAACTATTAGAGAAAAAATTATTCATAACCATCCCAAAGACATATCTTTATGTTCGACTGCTTTCAGTAATGCTGGTATTTGGTTAGACTCTTTCTCTCCGATTGTTCTGTCTGAGTTACTTTCATTAGTCACTTCCTCCAAACCATCAACATGTTTATTAGACCCCATTCCTACCAGGCTGCTCAAGGAAGCCCTACCATTAATTAATGCTTCGATCTTAAATATGATCAATCTATCTTTATTAGTTGGCTATGTACCACAGGCTTTTAAGGTGGCAGTAATTAAACCATTACTTAAAAAGCCATCACTTGACCCAGCTATCTTAGCTAATTATAGGCCAATCTCCAACCTTCCTTTTCTCTCAAAAATTCTTGAAAGGGTAGTTGTAAAACAGCTAACTGATCATCTGCAGAGGAATGGTCTATTGGAAGAGTTTCAGTCAGGTTTTAGAATTCATCATAGTACAGAAACAGCATTAGTGAAGGTTACAAATGATCTTCTTATGGCCTCAGACAGTGGACTCATCTCTGTGCTTGTCCTGTTAGACCTTAGTGCAGCTTTTGATACTGTTGACCATAAAATTTTATTACAGAGATTAGAGCATGCCATAGGTATTAAAGGCACTGCGCTGCAGTGATTTGAATCATATTTATCTAATAGATTACAATTTGTTCATGTAAATGGGGAATCTTCTTCACAGACTAAGGTTAATTATGGAGTTCCACAAGGTTCTGTGCTAGGACCAATTTTATTCGCTTTATACATGCTTCCTTTAGGCAGTATTATTAGAAAGCATTGCTTAAATTTGCATTGTTATGCAGATGATACCCAGCTTTATCTATCCATGAAGCCAGAGGACACACACCAATTAGTTAAACTGCAGGAATGTCTTTCAGACATAAAGACATGGATGACCTCTAATTTCCTGCTTTTAAATTCAGATAAAACTGAAGTTATTGTACTTGGTCCACAAATCTTAGAAACATGGTGTCTAACCAGATCGTTACTCTGGATGGCATTACCCTGACCTCCAGTAATACTGTGAGAAATCTTGGAGTAATTTTTGATCAGGATATGTCCTTCAATGCGCATATTAAGCAAATATGTAGGACTGCTTTTTTGCATTTGCGCAATATCTCTAAAATTAGAAAGGTCTTGTCTCAGAGTGATGCTGAAAAGCTAATTGACCAGTTAAACAAGACAAGATGGCGCCTGTGTGTGTTCCGGCTGCTGCTTGCCTGTTACTATATCGTTTTTCTGTTATTTTCCTGATTGTGTGTGCTGTCATATCAGCTTTGACGGATAGCGATTGCTTGAGTGCAATACAGATTTATGATCGTGACTCTCTTTTTAAAATTAAAGAGAGAATGGAATGCCTCTTTCATGACTGGGATGGCTACAAGCAAACTTTCCCACCTCCGTTTGTGTGTTCCCCCTCCTCCCGGGAATACCTGATGTGGCGACGTCCAGGTAGTCCGAAAAAGAGGAGAGGGAGGCTGCAGAGCGGGTGTCCAGGTTCGGATCAGACGAGTGTGGCGTGTGGCTCGTGGATACCGAAGCTACAGGTGGCTTCGCCCAGTTCCATTCTTGCAGGGCCATACGGCTGGCGGTGCGGCCCTGTTCGTGCATCCCACCACTCCTCTGTGTTGCAGGACTCAGCCTGGATATCACTGGGTCCCCGATGGACGAGTCGCTTGGGTCCCGGATCCGTCCCTGATTTCCATGATTACATCTCGGGAGCAGCGTGGGTTTCGCCGGTACAGTGGTGCCTCACGTGACCGTGGGAGATGTCTTCAGCCTATCCCGCTGTGCTCAGCGGATTCGACTACCGCCTCATTGTTGAGTCGGATTGGATTATTGAATGCGCGCTCTATTTCAAATAAAGCGTTCTCCATTAATGAGCTTTTTGTCAGGAAAAACTTTCTTTTCCTCACAGAAACGTGGCAGAGGGAAAATGAATTCATCCATTTAAATGAGCTCTGTCCTGCGGGTTGCTTAGCAGTGGGTAAGCCCCGCCCCTGTCGCGCGGGGGGAGGACTGGCTGCTGTGTATCGGGACTGGTACACATGCAGACTGTCGGATACAAGCCACGCCCCCTCTTTTGAGGCGCTCATGATGGAAGTTGGTTCCTCACATAAATTTTATAGTATTTTGATCTATCGACCTCCTGGCCCTGCTGGGACTTTTCTTAAGGCTTTTACTGACTTTTTATCGTCTATAATTAGATTGGAAAAGGTCTTAATTTTGGGTGATTTTAATTTCCAGATTGATGTTGATTCTTCTACTTCAGCAAGAGAGCTTATATCTATGACAGAAGCTTTTAATTTTAAACAGTATGTGTCAGGTCCCACTCACAACAAGGGTCACACGTTGGATCTGGTTTTTGCACTGGGCCTGGAAATTACCAATGTATGTGTGGAGGATGTTCTTCTGAGTGACCATTGTTGTGTTTTCTTTGATTTGATGGTGCCATCTGAGCCTCGACCTGTTTCTACTAAGGCAGAAAGGAGAATTATCACAGAGACAACAGCTACGCTTTTCTGTGATAAATTCAACCCTTTACTTTTTAATAATCTCACTGAAACTGATTGTTTCATGAATAGCTTTAATAGCCACTGTGCCACTATCTTGGATCAAGTGGCACCACTTAAGGCTGATAAAGCTCCTCGTGAAAGTTTCAGCCCTTGGATAAATGATGGGATTATGACTCTAAGGAGAACATGTCGCCAGATTGAACGCTTATGGAAGTTAACAAAACTGGAGGTTCACAGGCTACATTTAAGAGCCTTAATATCTTCCTTAAATAAGACGATAGAGGAGGCCAGGACGAGTTATTTTAATAGCCTGATTGCCTCCAATAAAATAAATCCTAAAGTGGTTTTTGACACAATCAGCTCTCTTGTGTCACCTGCTGCCGTCACTCCTGTTATCTCTAAAACTAGTTGTGAGGAGTTCCTGGATTTCTTTATTGATAAGGTTAGAGTTATAAAGGACAACCTGCCTCCATGCCATGGTCCCCAGCACTGGGAACCTCCCACTCAGTGCTGGGCCTCATATGAGCCTGTTACTGTAGAGGACATCTCAACCATCATGAATAAAGTGAAGCCATCCTCTGGTATTTTGGATGTTCTTCCATTTAAACTGTTTGTGAATGTATTTGACTCCATCGGGCCCCACATTGCTAAAATGTTTAATATATCTTTGTCGAGTGGTGTGTTTCCCTGTTATTTTAAACATGCCATTGTGGAACCACAGTTAAAGAAAGCTGGATTGGATTCTACAGAGCTCAAGAACTTTAGGCCAATATCTAAAACCCCTTTCTTGGCCAAAGTCTTGGAAAAGGTAGTCTGTGCTCAATTGAGATCATTTTTGCAGGCTAACAACATCCATGACACTTTTCAATCTGGGTACCGTGAGTTTCATTCTACTGAAACAGCCCTGTTGAAGGTGTCTAGTGACATGATGATGGCAGCTGACACTGTTCTGTGCTGATTCTGTTTGATCTGTCTTCGGCGTTTGATACCGTTGACCATGGCATTCTGATAAACAGATTGCGGGATTTGGTTGGAATGTCAGGTTGTGTTTTAGAGTGGTTTACCTCTTACCTGACTGGTAGAACGTTTAGTGTGACGGTGGGCAATGCCGTGTCGGAATCTGCAGATCTTCTGTGGGGTGTGCCACAGGGATCGGTCTTGGGACCTGTTTTGTTCTCGTTGTATCTCCTTTCTCTCAGCAAGCTGATCCAGCAGTTCAGTGATGTGTCCTATCATTTGTATGCCGATGATCTGCAGCTGTACTGCTCTTTTAAGACAACTGAGCCACAGAAACTCTGCTCTCTCACAAATAGTTTGGCCAAAATTAAGGAATGGCTCACTGAGAACAGTCTGCAGTTAAATTCCAATAAGACTGATTGTAGCACCAGATAGTGCTGTACCTGGAATTAAGCAGCATCTCGGTAGCCTAAGCTGCACGGTCAAATGCAGCCTGCGTAACCTGGGTGTCATTTTGGATGGAGGGATGTCTTTGGAGCAGCACACAAATTACCTGGTTAAGAACTGTTTTTTCCAAATTCGGAACATCTCTAAGCTCCGAAAGATGGTGACTTTAAAAGAGCTTGAGATGATTGTTCATGCGTTCGTCTCATCGCGTTTGGATTATTGTAACAGTCTCTTCACCTGTCTGAATAAGAAGGAGTTGGCCCACCTGCAGGTTGTGCAAAATTCTGCTGCGCGCCTGCTTACCCGCATCCGCAGGAGGGACCATATTACTCCTATCCTTAATACTTTGCATTGGCTGCCTGTCTCCTACAGGATTCATTACAAAATCCTGGTATTGACTTTTAGAGCTCTGCATGGACAGGCACCGAAGTACATCAGGGACCTGATCCAGCCTTATGCTTCCTCCAGGAGCCTCAGGTCGTCCAATCAGAACCTGTTGATGGTTCCTCGGACCTGTTTTAAAACTCGCGGGGACAGATCTTTTAAAGTGGCGGCGCCTAGCCTCTGGAATGAGCTTCCCTGTGCCCTTCGTTCTCTGGACTGTATAGATACTTTTAGAAGGCAACTAAAGACGCATTTCTTTAAGTTAGCTTTTTAGCCTAATATTGTATTTTATTGTTTTCGTATGTTATTTTTAGATTATTTTTGTATGCCATGTGCAGTGCTTTGTGACCCTGGTTTGTGAAAGGCGCTTTATAAATAAAGCTTACTTACTTACTTACTTACTTAATTCATGCATTTATTTCTTCTAGGCTGGACTATTGTAATTCATTATTATCAGGTTGTCCTAAAAGTTCCCTGAAAAGCCTTCAGTTAATTCAAAATGCTGCAGCTAGAGTACTGACAGGGACTAGAAGGAGAGAGCATATTTCACCCATATTGGCTTCTCTCCATTGGCTCCCTGTTAATTCCAGAATAGAATTTAAAATTCTTCTTCTTCTTACTTATAAGGTTTTGAATAATCAGGTCCCATCTTATCTTAGGGACCTCATAGTACCATATCACCCCAATAGAGCGCTTCGCTCTCAGACTGCAGGCTTACTTGTAGTTCCTAGGGTTTGTAAGAGTAGAATGGGAGGCAGAGCCTTCAGCTTTCAGGCTCCTCTCCTGTGGAACCAGCTCCCAATTCGGATTAGGGAGACAGACACCCTCTCTACTTTTAAGATTAAGCTTAAAACTTTCCTTTTTGAAAAAGCTTATAGTTAGGGCTGGATCAGGTGACTCAGAACCATCCCTTAATTATGCTGCTGGGGGGTTTCCCATGATGCACTGAGTGTTTCTTTTTATTCAACTCTTTTTGCTCTGTATGCACCACTCTGCTTTTAATCATTAGTGATTGATCTCTGCTCTCTTCCACAGCATGTCTTTTTCCTGATTCTCTCCCCTCAGCCCCAACCAGTCCCAGCAGAAGACTGCCCCTCCCTGAACCTGGTTCTGCTGGAGGTTTCTTCCTGTTAAAAGGGAGTTTTCCTTCCCACTGTCGCCAAGTGCTTGCTCACAGCGGGTCGTTTTGACCATTAGGGTTTTTCTGTAATTATTGTATGGCTTTTGCCTTACAATATAAAGTGCCTTGGGGTGACTGTTTGTTGTGATTTGGCGCTATATAAATAAAATTGATTTGATTTGATTTGATAATGAAATCAAAGAAGTGTGGAGAGGGATACAAACAATCACTGGTCTTAAAGCAAAAAGGAGCCTACCAATGGGTGATAGGGACTGAGCCAATGAGTTTAACTTATTCTGTAACAGGTTTAACATGGCATCTTTATCATCTGGCACCTCTGGCCTTGCTGTACCACCTCCATCTGATCGCTCCACCATCTCAGGCCCTGCTGCATCACCTACATCTAACTGCACCATCATCTCTGGCCCTGATGCACCACCTGTGCCTGACTATTCCACCATCTCAGGTTCTGCTGCACCACCTCGCCTGTATTTCACAATTGAGGAGGTGAGAGCAGAACTGAGAAGGCTGCGTGCAGGAAAAGCTGCAGGGCCAGATGGTGTGAGTCCATGTCTGTTAAAGGACTGTGCTGACCAGCTGGCAATACCACTACAGACTTCATACAACCTAAGTCTACAGTCGGGCATTGTACCAGTGCAGTGGAAGACGTCCTGTACTGTGTCAGTGCCTAAGGAAGCGCGTGCAACTGACATAAAGAACTTCAGACCTGTGGCTCTGACGTCTCACATTATGAAGACATTGGAGAGGCTCCTTCTGCGTGTCCTGATACAGGTTCAACAGGCAAGTGACCCCCTACAGTTTGCCTATCAGGAGAGGGTGGGTGTGGAGGACGCAATGCTCTTTATGCTGCACCGAATACATTCATTTTTGGATGAGCCCAGTGGATATGTGAGGATTATGTTTTTTTATTTCTCTAGTGCTTTTAACAATGCACTGCCAGACATTCTGAAGGAGAAGCTGGAGCGAATGGGGGGTGAGCCTCTGTTCATCACTTGGATTTACAATCACCTCACAGGATGGCCACAATATGTGAGGTTGGGAGACTTTCTGGGACTGTTACAAGCAATGTGGGTGCCCCACAGGGAACAGTTCTTGCACCTTTCCTCTATACCCTGTATACTGCATCTATCTATCTATCTATCTATCTATCTATCTATCTATCTATCTATCTATCTATCTATCTATCTATCTATCTATCTATCTATCTATCTATCTATCTATCTATCTATCTATCTATCTATCTATCTATCTATCTATCTAATTCATGGGATCTCTAAGCAGTTGTTGGAGGAATGGAAAAATCTCAGAATTTTTCCCAATGAAAACTGGCATTCACTAGGGATGTGTTCCAGCTCCTACACTGTCCAGTGTTTGCATGGACAGGGTATTGGGTAGGGCCCATTGGCTCTTGTAACAACAGCTCAATTGAGAATTCCTGAGCAGAGAGCAAGACTGATGAAAGTCTAAATTCTCTTGATTAGCAGCCAATGGACTGCTTGACCTCGTGTGACACTGAACCCAGAAGACATGTGGGGCAGAATGGCAAGAATGTTATTAACAAAATCAGAGGCAGAAAACTGACAAGATAACTCATTTGTTGTTGCAATAACCAGGACAATAGGAAAGAGTAAAATTGAATCACAGGAAAAATAAAGACCACCTGGCCTGTCGAGAGACGAGTCTGTGTGTAGAATGTAAATACTTGAGGTCTTTTTTTTTTTTTTTTGTCTGTCTACATGATATAAGGTTGACTTGCCCCCACAAGCCAATACCTTCAGTCGTTCAAGGCAAATTTATTCACCCAAACAAAAGCACAGAGATGTACCCTCTCATCTTCAAGGGATCGTTTCCACGGCAGAACCTTCATCCACTACGATAAGCTGCTGGGATAAATCTGGCTTGGTCAGGAAAGAGGTTGAGAGAGACAGTGCTTCAACGCCAGAAAGGTTTTTTCAGCATCTTCTGTCTACTGAGATTCAGAATGCACAAAGGTTAATTGATGTAATACAGCAGTTCCAATGGTGTAATTGTTCATAAATCAATGACAGAAACAAGCCAAACCCAGAAAGCACTGTAACTGCTTATGGCAATCAGGATTTGGCCAATCTATGACAGCATTCTCCATATCCGGTAACATCCCCATTGTGACAAAATCCCCCCAAAAATACATAAAGCAGAGATGACTGATCAAATTTGCAGTTTTCAGCCTTATCAAAGAATTTATTTGTGTCATAGAGTGCCTTTCTTACATAAGTGACATGCTCAGCCTGTCTCTTGAAAAAATCTACACTGCCATCCAAAAGTATTGCACCCCTTGGTATTTCACACATTTTAATTTGTTTATACCATTTCAATTCCAAAAAGCAAATTCTAAAATGATCTTCCTTAAACTCACACTCAAAGCAAATCTCTATAATTTGATATAAATTAATTAAAGGAATAGAGGAACCCAGTGATGCAAGCCTAGATTTAATTTTTTTGGTGAAAAAAATCCTTCACTTGGGGAGGTGATGGTCTAGTGGTTAAGCGTTGGGCTTGAGACCAGAGGATCTTCAGTTCAAATCCCAGCCTGACCGGAAAATCAACTAAGGGCCTTTGGGCAAGTTCCTTAATCCCCTAGTTGCTCCCGGTGTGCAGTGAGCTCCTTGTATGGCAGCAACCTGACATCAGGGTGAATGTGAGACATTATTGTAAAGTGCTTTGAGCATCTGATGCAGATAGAAAAGCGCTATATAAATGCAGTCCATTTATTTAAATGCAGTCCATTCGGTGCAACACTTTGTCATGAAGCGGTATAACTGGTGATACAAAATGCAAAACATGCACTATGCAATTTCTCCAGTCACAGCCACAGAAGCCCCTTTCCTCACTCTTGCACTTCTTAGACAGTCTCTATTGAGAACTGCTGACTCCACACCGATTTACCATAGAATGCCATACTGTTTGTATTTCTTCATAATTGATCAAATCAAATCAATCAATCAATCAATCAATCAATTTTTTTTATATAGCGCCAAATCACAACAAACAGTTGCCCCAAGGCACTTTATATTGTAAGGCAAGGCCATACAATAATTATGTAAAACCCCAACGGTCAAAACGACCCCCTGTGAGCAAGCACTTGGCTACAGTGGGAAGGAAAAACTCCCTTTTAACAGGAAGAAACCTCCAGCAGAACCAGGCTCAGGGAGGGGCAGTCTTCTGCTGGGACTGGTTGGGGCTGAGTGAGAGAACCAGGAAAAAGACATGCTGTGGAGGGGAGCAGAGATCGATCACTAATGATTAAATGCAGAGTGGTGCATACAGAGCAAAAAGAGAAAGAAACAGTGCATCATGGGAACCCCCCAGCAGTCTACGTCTATAGCAGCATAACTAAGGGATGGTTCAGGGTCACCTGATCCAGCCCTAACTATAAGCTTTAGCAAAAAGGAAAGTTTTAAGCCTAATCTTAAAAGTAGAGAGGGTGTCTGTCTCCCTGATCTGAATTGGGAGCTGGTTCCACAGGAGAGGAGCCTGAAAGCTGAAGGCTCTGCCTCCCATTCTACTCTTACAAACCCTAGGAACTACAAGTAAGCCTGCAGTCTGAGAGCGAAGCGCTCTATTGGGGTGATATGGTACTACGAGGTCCCTAAGATAAGATGGGACCTGATTATTCAAAACCTTATAAGTAAGAAGAAGAATTTTAAATTCTATTCTAGAATTAACAAGAAGCCAATGAAGAGAGGCCAATATGGGTGAGATATGCTCTCTCCTTCTAGTCCCCGTCAGTACTCTAGCTGCAGCATTTTGAATTAACTGAAGGCTTTTTAGGGAACTTTTAGGACAACCTGATAATAATGAATTACAATAGTCCAGCCTAGAGGAAATAAATGCATGAATTAGTTTTTCAGCATCACTCTGAGACAAGACCTTTCTGATTTTAGAGATATTGCGTAAATGCAAAAAAGCAGTCCTACATATTTGTTTAATATGCGCTTTGAATGACATATCCTGATCAAAAATGACTCCAAGATTTCTCACAGTATTACTAGAGGTCAGGGTAATGCCATCCAGAATAAGGATCTGGTTAGACACCATGTTTCTAAGATTTGTGGGGCCAAGTACAATAACTTCAGTTTTATCTGAGTTTAAAAGCAGGAAATTAGAGGTCATCCATGTCTTTATGTCTGTAAGACAATCCTGCAGTTTAGTTAATTGGTGTGTGTCCTCTGGCTTCATGGATAGATAAAGCTGGGTATCATCTGCGTAACAATGAAAATGTAAGCAATACCGTCTAATAATACTACCTAAGGGAAGCATGTATAAAGTGAATAAAATTGGTCCTAGCACAGAACCTTGTGGAACTCCATAATTAATTTTAGTCTGTGAAGAAGATTCCCCATTTACATGAACAAATTGTAATCTATTAGACAAATATGATTCAAACCACCGCAGCGCAGTGCCTTTAATACCTATGGCATGCTCTAATCTCTGTAATAAAATTTTATGGTCAACAGTATCAAAAGCAGCACTGAGGTCTAACAGAACAAGCACAGAGATGAGTCCACTGTCCGAGGCCATAAGAAGATCATTTGTAACCTTCACTAATGCTGTTTCTGTACTATGATGAATTCTAAAACCTGACTGAAACTCTTCAAATAGACCATTCCTCTGCAGATGATCAGTTAGCTGTTTTACAACTACCCTTTCAAGAATTTTTGAGAGAAAAGGAAGGTTGGAGATTGGCCTATAATTAGCTAAGATAGCTGGGTCAAGTGATGGCTTTTTAAGTAATGGTTTAATTACTGCCACCTTAAAAGCCTGTGGTACATAGCCAACTAACAAAGATAGATTGATCATATTTAAGATCGAAGCATTAAATAATGGTAGGGCTTCCTTGAGCAGCCTGGTAGGAATGGGGTCTAATAAACATGTTGATGGTTTGGATGAAGTAACTAATGAAAATAACTCAGACAGAACAATCGGAGAGAAAGAGTCTAACCAAATACCGGCATCGCTGAAAGCAGCCAAAGATAACGATACGTCTTTGGGATGGTTATGAGTAATTTTTTCTCTAATAGTTAAAATTTTGTTAGCAAAGAAAGTCATGAAGTCATTACTAGTTAAAGTTAATGGAATACTCAGCTCAATAGAGCTCTGACTCTTTGTCAGCCTGGCTACAGTGCTGAAAAGAAACCTGGGGTTGTTCTTATTTTCTTCAATTAGTGATGAGTAGAAAGATGTCCTAGCTTTACGGAGGGCTTTTTTATAGAGCAACAGACTCTTTTTCCAGGCTAAGTGAAGATCTTCTAAATTAGTAAGACGCCATTTCCTCTCCAACTTATGGGTTAAGCTGCAAAGAGGTGTGTAAGACTACAACTCTGCTTCCTGGTCCCAACCCTGGATAGTCACAGTTTGGAGGATTTAAGAAAATTGGCCAGATTTCTAGAAATGAGAGCTGCTCCATCCAAAGTGGGATGGATGCCGTCTCTCCTAACAAGACCAGGTTTTCCCCAGAAGCTTTGCCAATTATCTATGAAGCCCACCTCATTTTTTCAAATCAAATCAAATCAATTTTATTTATATAGCGCCAAATCATAACAAACAGTTGCCCCAAGGCACTTTATATTGTAAGGCAAAAGCCATACAATAATTACAGAAAAACCCCAACAGTCAAAACGACCCCCTGTGAGCAAGCACTTGGCGACAGTGGGAAGGAAAAACTCCCTTTTAACAGGAAGAAACCTCCAGCAGAACCAGGCTCAGGGAGGGGCAGTCTTCTGCTGGGACTGGTTGGGGCTGAGGGGAGAAAATCAGGAAAAAGACATGCTGTGGAAGACAGCAGAGATCAATCACTAATGATTAAATGCGGAGTGGTGCATACAGAGCAAAAGAGAAAGAAACACTCAGTGCATCATGGTAACCCCCCAGCAGTCTAAGTCTATAGCAGCATAACTAAGGGATGGCTTTTCAGGGAACTTTTAGGACAACCTGATAATAATGAATTACAATAGTCCAGGCTAGAGGAAATAAATGCATGAATTAGTTTTTCAGCATCACTCTGAGACAAGACCTTTCTAATTTTAGAGATACTGCGCAAATGCAAAAAAGCAGTCCTACATATTTGCTTAATATGCGCATTGAAGGACATATCCTGATCAAAAATGACTCCAAGATTTCAGTATTACTGGAGGTCAGGGTAATACCATCCAGAGTAAGGATCTGGTTAGACACCATGTTTCTAAGTTTTGTGGGGCCAAGTACAGTAACTTCAGTTTTATCTTGCCTCTACTGGTTGTTGGCTCTCACTGCGGTATTGTATCACTTCCTGTTCCGGAGCACAGCGGTGTTTTGCTGTATCTGTTAGCTGTTTAATCTGCGCAGTTAGATTGATCTAGATAACTAGATAACGATTTGTTTCACAGTGTAATCTTCACGTGCCTGAACTAAAGCACTCCCTCTGCTGAATCACCTCTAAATTATTTACACATTATTCACTTTGTGTGTTTTTAGGAATCCACTAGCTTAGCGCAGTTACTAGCTCTTAGCCAATTTAGCATGGCGGCTTCTCCTGTCTCTCCTGCACTTTTCTGCTCTGGGTGTGAAATGTTTAGTTATTCCTCGGCCTCCTTTAGCAGTAATGGTACTTGTAATAAGTGTAGCTTATTCGTAGCTTTGGAGGCCAGGCTGGGCGAATTGGAGACTCGGCTCCACACCGTGGAAATTTCTACAGCTAGCCAGGCCCCTGTAGTCGATGCGGACCAAGGTAGCTTAGCCGCCGTTAGTTCCCTTCCAGCAGATCCCGAGCAGCCGGGAAAGCAGGCCGACTGGGTGACTGTGAGGAGGAAGCGTAGCCCTAAACAGAAGCCCCGTGTACACCACCAACCCGTTCACATTTCTAACCATTTTTCCCCAAATCGGCGACACACCCACCGAGGATCAAACTCTGGTTATTGGCGACTCTTTTTAGAGAAATGTGAAGTTAGCGACACCAGCAACCATAGTCAATTGTCTTCCGGGGGCCAGAGCAGGTGACATTGAAGGAAATTTGAAACTGCTGGCTAAGGCTAAGCGTAAATTTGGTAAGATTGTAATTCACGTCGGCAGTAATGACACCCGGTTATGCCAATCGGAGGTCACTAAAATTAACATTGAATCGGTGGGTAACTTTGCAAAAACAATGTCGGATTCTGTAGTTTTCTCTGGGCCTCTCTCCAATTGGACCGGGAGTGACATGTTTAGCCGCATGTTCTCCTTGAATTGCTGGCTGTCTGAGTGGTGTCCAAAAAATGAGGTGGGCTTCATAGATAATTGGCAAAGCTTCTGGGGAAAACCTGGTCTTGTTAGGAGAGACGGCATCCATCCCACTTTGGATGGAGCAGCTCTCATTTCTAGAAATCTGGCCAATTTTCTTAAATCCTCCAAACCGTGACTATCCAGGGTTGGGACCAGGAAGCAGAGTTGTAGTCTTACACACCTCTCTGCAGCTTCTCTCCCCCTGCCATCCCCTCATTACCCCATCCCCGTAGAGACGGTGCCTGCTCCCAGACCACCAATAACCAGTAAAAATTGGATAGAGCGCTTCGGTCTCAGACTGCAGGCTTACTTGTAGTTCCTAGGGTTTGTAAGAGTAGAATGGGAGGCAGAGCCTTCAGCTTTCAGGCTCCTCTCCTGTGGAACCAGCTCCCAATTCAGATCAGGGAGACAGACACCCTCTCTACTTTTAAGATTAGGCTTAAAACTTTCCTTTTTGCTAAAGCTTATAGTTAGGGCTGGATTGGGTGACCCTGAACCATCCCTTAGTTATGCTGCTATAGACGTAGACTGCTGGGGGGTTCCCATGATGCACTGTTTCTTTCTCTTTTTGCTCTGTATGCACCACTCTGCATTTAATCATTAGTGATCGATCTCTGTTCCCCTCCACAGCATGTCTTTTTCCTGGTTCTCTCCCTCAGCCCCAACCAGTCCCAGCAGAAGGCTGCCCCTCCCTGAGCCTGGTTCTGCTGGAGGTTTCTTCCTGTTAAAAGGGAGATTTCCTTCCCACTGTAGCCAAGTGCTTGCTCACAGGGGGTCGTTTTGACCATTGGGGTTTTACATAATTATTGTATGGCCTTGCCTTACAATATAAAGCACCTTGGGGCAACTGTTTTTTGTGATTTGGCGCTATATGAAAAAATTGATTGATTGATTGATTGATCTTCTAAATTAGTGAGACACCATTTCCTCTCCAGCTTACAGGTTATCTGCTTTAAGCTGCGAGTTTGTGAGTTATACCACGGAGTCAGGCACTTCTGATTTAAAGCTCTCTTTTTCAGAGGAGCTACAGCATCCAAAGTTGTCTTCAATGAGGATGTAAAACTATTGACGAGATACTCTATCTCACTTACAGAGTTTAGGTAGCTACTCTGCACTGTGTTGGTATATGGCATTAGAGAACATAAAGAAGGAATCATATCCTTAAACCTAGTTACAGTGCTTTCTGAAAGACTTCTAGTGTAATGAAACTTATTCCCCACTGCTGGGTAGTCCATCAGAGTCAATTTAAATGTTATTAAGAAATGATCAGACAGAAGGGAGTTTTCAGGGAATACTGTTAAGTCTTCTATTTCCATACCATAAGTCAGAACAAGATCTAAGATATGATTAAAGTGGTGGGTGGACTCATTTACATTTTGAGCAAAGCCAATAGAGTCTAATAATAGATTAAATGCAGTGTTGAGGCTGTCATTCTCAGCATCTGTGTGGATGTTAAAATCGCCCACTATAATTATCTTATCTGAGCTAAGCACTAAGTCAGACAAAAGGTCTGAAAATTCACAGAGAAACTCACAGTAATGACCAGGTGGACGATAGATAATAACAAATAAAACTGGTTTTTGGGACTTCCAATTTGGATGGACAAGACTAAGAGTCAAGCTTTCAAATGAATTAAAGCTCTGTCTGGGTTTTTGATTAATTAATAAGCTGGAATGGAAGATTGCTGCTAATCCACCGCCCCGGCCCGTGCTACGAGCGTTCTGACAGTTAGTGTGACTCGGGGGTGTTGACTCATTTAAACTAACATATTCATCCTGCTGTAACCAGGTTTCTGTAAGGCAGAATAAATCAATATGTTGATCAATTATTATATCATTTACCAACAGGGACTTAGAAGAGAGAGACCTAATGTTTAATAGACCACATTTAACTGTTTTAGTCTGTGGTGCAGTTGAAGGTGCTATATTATTTTTTCTTTTTGAATTTTTATGCTTAAATAGATTTTTGCTGGTTATTGGTGGTCTGGGAGCAGGCACCGTCTCTACGGGGATGGGGTAATGAGGGGATGGCAGGGGGAGAGAAGCTGCAGAGAGGTGTGTAAGACTACAACTCTGCTTCCTGGTCCCAACCCTGGATAGTCACGGTTTGGAGGATTTAAGAAAATTGGCCAGATTTCTAGAAATGAGAGCTGCTCCATCCAAAGTGGGATGGATGCCGTCTCTCCTAACAAGACCAGGTTTTCCCCAGAAGCTTTGCCAATTATCTATGAAGCCCACCTCATTTTTTGGACACCACTCAGACAGCCAGCAATTCAAGGAGAACATGCGGCTAAACATGTCACTCCCAGTCCGATTGGGGAGGGGCCCAGAGAAAACTACAGAGTCCGACATTGTTTTTGCAAAGTTACACACCGATTCAATGTTAATTTTAGTGACCTCCGATTGGCGTAACTGGGTGTCATTACTGCCGACGTGAATTACAATCTTACCAAATTTACGCTTAGCCTTAGCCAGCAGTTTCAAATTTCCTTCAATGTCGCCTGCTCTGGCCCCCAGAAGACAATTGACTATGGTTGCTGGTGTCGCTAACTTCACATTTCTCAAAACAGAGTCGCCAATAACCAGAGTTTGATCCTCGGCGGGTGTGTCGTCGAGTGGGGAAAAACGGTTAGAAATGTGAACGGGTTGGCGGTGTACACGGGGCTTCTGTTTAGAACTACGCTTCCTCCTCACAGTCACCCAGTCGGCCTGCTTTCCCGGCTGCTCGGGATCTGCCAGAGGGAAACTAACGGCGGCTAAGCTACCTTGGTCCGCACCGACTACAGGGGCCTGGCTAGCTGTAGAATTTTCCACGGTGCGGAGCCGAGTCTCCAATTCGCCCAGCCTGGCCTCCAACGCTACGAATAAGCTACACTTATTACAAGTACCATTACTGCTAAAGGAGGCCGAGGAATAACTAAACATTTCACACCCAGAGCAGAAAAGTGTGGGAGAGACAGGAGAAGCCGCCATGCTAAACCGGCTAAGAGCTAGTAGCTGCGCTAAGCTAGCGGATTCCTAAAAACACGCAAAGTGAATAATGTGTAAATAATTTAGAGGTGATTCAGCAGAGGGAGTGCTTTAGTTAAGGCACATGAAGATTACACTGGGAAACAAATCGTAATCTAGATAACTAGATCAATCTAACTGCGCAGATTAAACAGCTAACAGATACAGCAAAACACCGCTGTGCTCCGGAACAGGAAGTGATACAATACCGCAGTGAGAGCCAACCACCAGTAGAGGAAAGCAAGGATTTGGCCACCAAGATGGAGTTGTGTCAGGAAGGGCATCCGGCATAAAACCTGTGCCAATTCAACATGCAGATCCACCTTGGATTTACTGTGGCAACCCCGAGTGCAAACAATGGAGCAGCCGAAGGGACTTACTATACCAAAGATGCCCATATGTATGCAAGGCATCATCTTACCTTTTATATTTTTAATTCATTTATATGAAGATGTAGAGATTTGCTTTGAGTTTGAGTTTAAGGATGATAATTTTAGAATTTTTATATTGAGAAGCCTGATTTGCTTTTTGTATTTGAAATGGCATAAATAAATTAAAATGTGTGAAATGGCCCAATACTTTTGGAGGGAACTGTAAATATCGTCATAATCATTAGTGATCGATCTCTGCTCCCCTCCACAGCATGTCTTTTTCCTGGTTCTCTCCCTCAGCCCCAACCAGTCCCAGCAGAAGACTGCCCCTCCCTGAGCCTGGTTCTGCTGGAGGTTTCTTCCTGTTAAGAGGGAGTTTTTCCTTCCCACTGTAGCCAAGTGCTTGCTCACAGGGGGTCGTTTTGACCGTTGGGGTTTTACATAATTATTGTATGGCCTTGCCGTACAATATAAAGCGCCTTGGGGCAACTGTTTGTTGTGATTTGGCGCTATATAAAAAAATTGATTGATTGATTGATAGTGTGGTATGTAAAAGAACAGTATGCATTATGGTGTCCCAGAAGAGATATGAAGTTATCAAATAGACTGAGAGCATGACCATGAGACATACTGCCCAACATGTCCTTGGTCTAATGGTGTTTCCCTTCTTTCAGTGGAAAGTTCATTATGAAGTGATCAGAAACCCCACAGTTTATTGCTTGGGACTCTGGCGAGGGTGGTCACATCTCCTCCTCCATTCTGTTTTTTTCTCTTTCTCTGCCCCAACCTTCAAAAGTCCCAACTTCACCAGACTGTGTATTCTTTGAACTATATTTGGAATAACCATGGAATTGATCAACTGGTCTCTCAATGCTATTGACACCATTTTTTTCAACAAGGAATTGGGGCTGGGGGACCCTGCATGCCCAGATGGTACCTATCCTGCGGGCTATGTTCTCAACGCCTGGGAGAAGTGGCGCATCCTGTGCTTGGCAGCACTTTCCAAGGAAGACTTCGAGGATTTATTCTTATTTGCCTTTATGGTAGGAGGTCTTTTGCTGCTTGGATTATGCACTGTCCCGACCTACCAAAAAATTGGCAAGACGGGTGCTACCAAAACCACAACCCCACTTCTGTTCGTCATGATTAACGAGGTGGACAAGGCGGTACAATCTCAGACTGTGTTAACTTTTGAACTTAAATGCAAGTTGGAAACCATCTCAGAGCAATTGTCTGCCCTGCAAAGGAATTGATGTTGGAGACCAGTGAATATTCACAGTTGGATCTGAGCGGTTAAAGAGAGGCCGTATTGGAATTATGTGTCGCTCTGCCTAACCCAAACATGGCAGCCTTATCAGCTACCAAAGGTCAAAATGCCCTGCTGTTTTCCTCCAGAAGCATTTCAACGGCCTTAATGAAGCATTTGGTGCCGTCTTCATTTGCCCTCCGCTACAGCCACTCCAGACTCTATACACACACGAACAGAGACTGATATGAACTCATCTGCACACATGACGCACTCCCCCCCCACCCCTACCCCTCCTTTGTGTTTCTGTCCCCAACTCCGCCCCGCCCCAGCCTCCACTCTGCCACTCCGGGAGGCCGCATGGCACAGCTGCAGTGCTCCCCCCCCCACCCCACAAGCTCAGCTGCGTGGGACTCTGCTGCAGCCTACACTCACTTTGCCTCAATTCGGATGATGGACTGCTTCAAAGTATAACCTACATAAACAAATCAAATGTATATGTGTGGTTGTTTTAATTCTGATGTGCGCCATTATTACGTTCAACCAATAATAATTGTGGATTAATTGCTGTATTTCTGAGGTAATTGGGTGTGAAGATAATTTTGTTACACTTGTAATGACAATAAATCATCATTCATTCATTCATTCATTCAGTTTCACCAATCACTGGTGGTCTTCTGGGGACAGCCAAGATCATCCGATTTGCAATGGCTCCCCTGATGCAGGTGCAAAGACATGAATAGGTGGCATAGTGGGCAACATACTGATGGGAGGAGCTAGCGTCAGAGGAGTGGAACATCAGCAACTGAAGAATGCCCTTTAATGTCATTGTACATGCATAGTGTATGTACAATGGAATTTGTCCTCTGCATTTAACTCCTAATTACAGTTACACACAATCCAACCACTAGGAACAGTGGGCAGCCACAGTCTGTCACTCAGGGACCAACTCCAGATGTAGAGACACTGCCTTGGTCAGGGGCAGAGAAAGCAGCAGACCATAAATAACCCTTATTTTGATTGTGCCCAAAGGAAACCCACACGGACATGGGGACAATATGTAAACGCCACACAGAAAGGTGGGAAGCAATCCCACAACCTTCTTGCTGTGAGGCATCAGTGCTCAGCACTAAGCTACTGTGCTGCAAGGAGTCATTCTGAGTGATTTCATTTTCTGCTCATGGAAACAATGGTCAATTTTTGTGGCTGGATCCACCACCTGCTCGAAGTCATTAGTTAAGCCCAGAGGATCAAGGTAGACACTGATATCCAAGCAGTCATGTTCCACTCACTGTCCACATCCAGGGTCCGGAACATGACGGTGTAATAAAGGACCAGCCCAGAGCCATGGCACAGGGACAGCAGACCTCTGACTGCCTCTCTTCCTGGAGCGCCACATTTAAACACTTTTCTCATAGATTTGGAAAAAGACTGTGCCAAGCGACTGAGAAGGGATTGTCTGTCTGATTCTGCCACTGCCCACTCTCTTTTGCAGTTCATCAAATGGGTGATTATAAATACTACTTGAGAGGGTACAGTAGCATAGGAACTGTGCTGGCAGCTAAATGTCATGGCACAAAGACACAAAAAGGACTTACATGTCTCTGGGTTGCTGCCATGTCCCTCGATAGGAGGTAGATGTGGTTTGCTCCAGACACCATCCCTTGCTGGTAACTGCTGGACAGTCAGCAGTTGGAGTTAATTCAGAATTGTAGCCTGAGACGACTGACGATCTTGGAACACTTTTGTCAGGCCTGTCATCTGCTGTTCTTGGGTGTTCAGTTTATGATTGTGGATGATCAGTGTGTATCTGAATAGATTGTTTTCCATGGTGTTCGGCATGGAAGATTGTACTGTAACAGATCAACAGACAACTCCTGAGCAAAGAACCACACTGAAAAATCCAAATAGACATTATTGACCACCAGCTAATAATGACAGTTCCTGTCTAAATAAACAGCAACGATAGTCTATTCAGCAATAGAACCCATGTGGGAATAAGGCTGGAATTGGGAAGGGTACTGATAAGATTTTATCAGTATTGATGCCATTATCGATTCAGCTTATCGATCCAATTCCTTATTGATTCCCTTATCGATACCTCTTGTGAATTTTCTATGTACTAAAAGTAGGTTTTACAGGTTTTCTATGTCAACAACATTTTATTGAGTAAATAAATATGAAATTGGTCACTGGATCCTTGATCTCTGGACATAAATAGAAATAAAACTCTGTACATGGTCACTGGATCCTTGACGTACATGATGGATCCTAGATCTCTGGACATAAATAGAAATAAATAAAATCTGTAGTTTTTGTCCAAAGCATTTCCTTTCAGATACTGAGCTCTTGCAGCCGACTGCGCTGTACACCAGGTTGTAATTCACAAAAAATGAGGACGTCTGATTTTTTAGAGAAAAAAAAAGTTTTTGGTCAGTTGTAGTTTGTTGTCTGTATTACAACGTTTGGAAAGACGTGTCATTTGATTTAAAACGGTGATTCACTTTGAAGTTATTGATTCTGACCGAAATCTATGAGGCAGCCACGCAACGTTTGGAGCTGTGCACCTAGTCCCACAAAACAGGAACAGAATGGAGGACAACAAGACAAGTCACTTTAATCCACACAAAGGTGACTCACGATAGACATCTTTAAATGACTTTGAGAGGAGTTAAAGATGAAATTGCAGACCTGCCACTTCTGAAAAGCAGCAAAGTAGAGAACCAGCGAAACAGCGAGTCACAGTGCTGTTTTGTTGCTTCACACTTCAAGCAGATCTGCCGCAGAAGCAGTGAGTCTGCAATCAACGTAGAGAAATTATCATCGGCCGCTGAACTGAAGGAGCGATGAGGGAATTGTTTGGCAAAAAGACTGTTGATGTCAGTGGATCAAATAATTTCTTAATGATTCTTGAAAGGAACCGGCTTTTGATGCCCATCCCTTAGACTGGAAGAATAGTCATGGACACAGGTGGATGTTTGGTATTTGTAAGGCTGTCCAAGAGACAACAGTGTTCATAGGGATAAAGGCAATTGGAGAGACCATATAAAGAGGCATAGGGCTGAAACACAGCTATCAAAACATACAGAGGATACAGTTCAGTGGTTGGCAGACTATGTTTGAGGTACACAGGTCACATTATTTTGCAATAGGAAGTCAGACATGGAAAGAGAACATGAGAAAGCAGATATGGAAGTCAAACAGTCTTGTCCTGGAGTGAGCGGATGGACGTATAGGGTGTGACTCCATCAAAGAGGAAATGAGTGTGTCCATGAAACCGGAAGCCTGAGTACCCATGAACAGGAAGTAAAGCCAATGGAAGCACACAAGGAGGAGATGTATCAGATTAAGAGCACGAGGAGAAAAGCAGCATAGAGGAGAATTCACTGGGAACCAAAGTAAAAAGGGAAATACTCAAAGTACAAAATATCACAGTAGAAGGTATGAAAGCAATCTCCAAAACAACAGAATAAAGATACCAGAGACATGAACAAGCATGAACCGTGATAGCTTTGGTGTATTTATTGGTGAGGAAAAGGTCACAAACCTCTCAACAGAAACGACTGGGAAAAGCTCATGGAAGGTGACAGCTGATGTCTTTGGTAGTAGATCTCATCGAAGGATCCTTGTGTACTGCCAAAATAGCTTTATGTCAAGATAGTTAACTATGGATATCACTTGCATTGGAAAGGAACATCAGTTTCAACATTTTGGCTACATGGAGCATTTCTGTGGGCATGATCCAGGACATACCATGTTTTCTGGATAAGTCGCACCAGAGTTTTAAGTTGCACCTGCCAAAAAATGGCTCTTTAAGAGAAAAAACATACATAAGTGGTAGGTCCTCCCAAATTAGGAAATATGTTGTGACTTGTACTCGAACACCGAGCCACCTGATGTATTTTCTAAAGACCTCATTGTTTCACCTGGCTGCAGCAGATCAACAGTTGCTGTCAAGAGCTGGGGATGGACTGGTTATCTGCCTGCATGGTTGTGATCCAGGACCAAAGGTACAGTGGGTAAGTATTTGATCCACTGTCAATTTTGCAGGTTTTTCCACCTACAAAGAATGTAGAGTTCTGTAATTTTTATCGTAGGTGCACTTCAACTGTGAGAGACAGAATAATAATAATAATAAAAAAAGAAAAATCCAGAAAATCACACTGTATGATTTTTAAATAATTAATTTGCATTTATTGAATTAAATAAATATTTAACCCCCTACAAAAACAGACCTCAACAATTGGTACAGAAACATTTGTCTGCCATTACAGAGGTCAGACATTTCCTGTAGTTTTTGACCAAATTTTCACACACTGCAACAGGGATTTTGGTCCACTCCTCCATACAGATCTTTTCTAGATCTTTCAGGTTTGGAGTTTCAGCTCCCTCCAAAGATTTTCTATTGAGTTCATGTCTGGAGACTGGCCAGGCCACTCCAGGACCTTGAAATGCTTCTTACGGAGCCCCTCCTTAGTTGCCCTGGCTGTGTGTTTGGGGTCATCGTCATGCTGGAAGACCCAGCCATGACCCATCTTCAATGTTCTTACAGAGGGAAGGAGGTTGTTTGGCAAAATCTCACGATACATGACCCCATCCATCCTCCCTTCAATATGGTGCATTCATCCTGTCCCCTTTGCAGAAGAGCATCCCCAGAGTATGATGTTTCCACCCCCATGCTTCACGGTTGGGATGGTTTTCTTGGGGTTGTTCTCATCCTCTAAACATGGTAAGTGGAGTTGATTCCAAAAAGCTCTATTCTGGTCTCATCTGACCACATGACCTTCTCCCATGCCTCCTCTGGATCATCCAGATGGTCACTGGTGAACTTCAAATGGGCCTGAACATGTGCTGGCTTGAGCAGGGGGCCTTGCTGCCCTGCAGGATTTTAAACCATGACAGCATCATGTGTTATTAATGTAATCTTTGTGACTGTGGTCGAAGCTGTCTTCAGGTCATTGACCAGGTCCTCCTGTATAGTTCTGAGCTTTCTCAGAATCATCCTTACCCCACAAAGTGAGATCTTGCATGGAATCCCAGACCAAGGGAGATTGACAGTCATCTTGTGTTTCTTCCATTTTCTAATAAATAATCATAACAGTTGTTGTCTTCCACCAAGCTGCTTGCCTGTGGTCCTGGAGCCCATCCCAACCTTGTGCAGGTCTACAGTTTTGTCTTTGATGTCCTTAGACAGCTCTTTGGTCTTGGCCATGGTGGACAGGTTGGAGTGTGATTGACTGAGTGTGTGAACAGGTGTCTTTTATACAGGTAACAAGTTCAAACAGGTGCAATTAATACAAGTAAAGAGTGCGGAATAAGAGGGCTTCTTAAAGAAAAATTAATAGGTCTATGAGAACCAGAATTCTTGCTGGTTGGTAGGTGATCAAATACTTATTTCATGCAATAAAGTGCAAATTAATTATTTAAAAATCATACAATGCGATTTTCTGGACTTTTTTAGATTCTGTCTCTCACAGTTCAAGTGTACCTACGATAAAAATTACAGACCTCTACATTTGTAGGTTGGAAAACCTGCAAAATTGACAGTGGATCAAATACTTATTTTCCCCACTATAGTTCCATAGTTTGGTGGAGGTGACAGTGTTGAATGATGGTCTCTTTTGCCTTCCTATCGATTCAGAAACATAATAAAGCAGCATTCCATGACTGTACTGTTGACCCATTCAGAAGCAGTGCAGCTTTTTTGACTCAGTTCTAACACCTGAGAGGCATTTGCTGAACAGAATATGTAACAGAATAACAGAACAGATAACAGAATATCTTCAATTTGAAAAATTACCACAAAATCTTCACATTCTTTCAAGCCTCATCAAGTAAATGATACACCGTCCATCTGCTGCAGGTTACAAGAATCCTCAGGAAGCAGCTTCCGTTCAAATGTGACCTGCTGCATTTCAGTCGAGTAAAAGGCCAGCAGAGGACACGAGGGCTGTGCTGTGCCCTGCAGCCTGCTCATTCCCCCTCCGTGTCTCCTCCTGTGCAGAAAGGCCAGCAGTAATGACCTCCCTCCGCTCTGCAGAGCACCTTCAGCATGGCCGTGGGCTGAAGCAATCTGTCGCTTGTTTGTGCCAGTGACATCTGCTCCCATGGGGACCTGGGATTATGGCTCATTTCTTTTGCAGGCTCCTTAATGTGAATCTGCTTTGGATTTTATGGAGCGAAAGACTCGGAGCATCTCTTGCATGTATCTACTCTGCACATTATTGTGTCTTGAAAATTATAGTTTAACTACGACTGCATAAAGGTATGTGGTGATATTTTCAGTTAGCAGAATGTTAAAAATATGAACAGAATACAAGCACATAATTGAGAAAAAAATTTTATTTACATCACTTTCCCCCCTTCGAAAATGTACCATATTTTCCAGACTGTAAGTCATAATAATAAATAATAATAATATATTTTATTTCTAGTGGCCTTTTCATCAAAGATCTCAAAGGGCTACAGGTTAAAAAGATAAAATAAAAGCAATAAACAAGGCAAGCAATTGTATTTTAAAATGGAAAAAAAAATTAATTAACATCTAAGAGGAGGGACCATAAGTTTTGTCAAAAATAAACATCTTTAGATACCTTTTAAAACAGTCAGTGGATTGTGGTGCCCTCAAGGTTTCAGGGAGGGCATTCCATAGGCGTGGGGCAGCAGCACAGAAGGCCCTATCTCCCATGGTCCTTAGCCTGGTTCTGGGTGTGTGGAGGAAATGTAAGTGAATGGAGTGTGTTGTGTTTTGTGGGTTTGAGGAGTTTTTTGAGGTGGGGAAACGGGGGGCATGTCCATAGATGCATTGGTGTGAGAGTAGGGAGGTCTTGTATTCCATCCTGGTGGAGACGGAAGCTAGTGGAGTGAGTGGAGGATGGGGGTAATGTGCTCATGTTTGCGCACTCTCATCAGGATCCTAGCTGCAGAGTTCTGGATGTATTGGAGCCTGTGCAGGCTCTTGCTAAGGATCCCAATGAGAAGTGCATTACAGTAGTCTAGTCTGGAGGAGATAAAGGCATGGACCAGCTTTTCGGCATCTGAGAGGGGGAGAATGGGGTGGAGTTTGGAGATGTTCCGGAGGTGATAGAAGGAGGCCTTGCAAATGTGGTTGATGTGAGATTCAAAAGTGAGTTGGGGGTCCATTTTCACACCAAGATTTGTGACTACTGTTGAAAGAGGGAAATTGGAGCCAGAGAAGGTGATTGCTGGTTATCGGTGATGATTTGGTCTGGTGAGGAGTGCCAACCAGGATGGCTTCAATTTTGGAGCTGTTGAGTTGGAGGAGGTTGTGTCCCATCCATCCCTTTATCTCCTCTAGACAAGTGATGAGTTGTGACGGGGATGGCAGTGATGATGAGGGTGGGGTTGCAGCAGTGGCACTGACATAGAGCTGTGTGTCATTGGCGTAGCAGTGGAATGAAAAACCATAGCTGCTGATGACCTGACCAAGGGGAATGAGATAGATGATGAAAAGAATGGGACCAAGGACTGACACCTGGGGAACACCGTAGGTGACTGTGTGTGGGTTTGATGTGGAGTGACCCATGGAGATGTATTCTGTCCGGTTTGTGAGGTATGAATGGAACCAACTGAGGGCAGTGTCAGTGAGTCCAGTGGTGAGGTGGAGCCTGGTGAGTAGAATGTCATGGTCGACTGTGTCAAGTGTAGCAGATAGGTCCAGGAGAATGAAGAGGGAGGGGGAGCCACCATCAGAGGACTTCAGGCGATCATTTGTGTCTCTTATGAGTGCAGTGTCTGTGCTGTGGGTGGGGCGGAAACCAGACTGGAATTTTTCATAGAGATTATTGCATTTTAGATGGTTCTGAAGATGGGTGGCCACTGCTTTCTCAAGTACTTTAGATATGAAGGGACGACTGGAGATGGGCCTGTAATATGAAAGGATCTCTGGGTCAAGAGTATGTTTTTTAAGAAGAGGTCTGATAATGGCTTTCTTTAACACAGAGGGGACGTGGCCAATTTGGAGAAAGTGGTTTATAATAGAGGTGATGAGGAGACTTAGGACAGTGACATGGGTTTTTACCAGGGAGGTTGGGAGGGTGTCCAGGGCAAAGGTGGAGGGTTTCATCTTCCTGATGATATTTTGCACCTCTTTTGGTGAGGCCAAAGGAAAGCAGTTTAAGGGTTGGGAAATAGCAAATGTTGGGGGAACTTTTTGAGTGAGGGGGGGGGGACCAGAAAGAGCAGAGCGAATGTGTTCAATCTTGGAAGTGAAAAAATCCATAAAGAGGTTGCACTGCTCTGCTGTAGTACCAGTAAGTGGAGGGGATTGTGGTTTGAGGAGATGGTTGATGGTGGAGAAAAAATGTTTGGAATTTCCTGGACTGACATCTGACTGTTGACTCTGATGGCATCGGAGTAGAATTGTGACCTTGCCTCTTTAAGGGACTGCAAGTATTTTTTTTTCTTTGATGCTCCCGGGAGATTTGTTTATGGACAATGAGGCCAGAGGTTTGTAGCGCCACTCAAGGACCTGCCCTGCTGCCTTGGGTTTTTTTTTTTACTAGTTTGGGAGGTCCTGTGACTTGCACTCTTATAAACTGAAAAATCACACGTTTGTTATTAATAATAGTTATAATGACTATATAGGGTTTTCCCAGGAATCAAAGCACTAAACAAAGTAAACTAATCATAAAAAATAAATGCTAATAATAAAAAGTACAATATAGCAATGCACAAAAATCCAAAATTAAAGATCTGATAATACAGAAAAAAGGTGTGACTTAAGGCACCTTGACACTTGTACGCATTTAACCCCCGCACTGCCACACAATTCATCATGCCAATGAGACCCGCTATGTTCCGCTGCACTTTGTGCCGTTGGACGATGCATTTATATAAAGTAATTATTTCACAGCGGATTAATCATTTGCTCTCAGAGTATGGCTGATGAAACCATCTCTAATCGCTTCCAGAATCACAGAGGAACTTTCTATAGCTGCAGCTCTCTCTCTCTCTCTCTGTCTCTCTCTCTCTCTCTCTCTCTCTCTCTCTCTCTCTCTCTCTCTCTCTCTCTCTCGTGCACTTCATGATGTGGAGAACGCATTTGGAATTGTCTAAAGGCAAATTATTTGTAATATTTATATTGTAATGGCTTGGTAAAACAGTTGCATTTTCATTCCTTCTTATGTGTATATGTACAATTCTGTTTATGACAGATTTAACATCCCGTCATAATCGTTCATATGCGCTGCGCTGATGCAGTGACTCACACTGACACTGTGTTTTTGAATTGTTTACACAATGTTCACGTGAATTTCACATAATTAATGCGTGCCAGAGATTTTGAACATTTCAAAATTTTCTTTGCACACTCACACACAACCTTGCACAGTTTACAGCGGTTTGCAACAAATTTTCTCTCTGTCACTGCAGACTGCATGACACTGCACAGATCAAATTCGTGCAAGTGTTAAGGTACCTTTATACTCCAGTGCAACGTATGCTACAGAAAATATGGTAATTTATTCCTTTGCATCCAAATGATCTTTACAGAGCCTTGGAAGTGCCATTGCAAAATGTTTTGCATGTGGAGAGAATGTGCACGTGTTTTATTATATTGTGCGCACGTTTTATTATATTGTGCGCTCGTTTTGTTATATTGTCCACACGTTTTGTTATATTGTGTGCACGTTTTAAGCATCTTTGAGTAAAACAAGGGCACAATCCACTTAAATGTGGCCACAATTTGTAAAACGTGCACTCAATATTGTCGTGACACATAAATGTTGGCTATTAGTCAATAAACCAGGAGACATTTCCCCATTAGCAATGGATCTGGTGAGGGGATATCATCATAGTTTGGGTGCACAAGGACATACAGAGAACTCCAGCTGCCCAGCATGGCATCATCTGGAGTTTAAGCACATTAAAAAGGATGATGAGGGCAAAATGTCTCCCTGTCGTGAGGATGACAATTTAGGTCATATTATGGAGTTCATTTTGAACGAAAGGAAAACGTGCGCACATTTTATTAATTCGAGGGCTCAATTAAAGGAAAACGTGTGCACGTTTTATTAATTCGAGTGCTCAATTAAAGGAAAACTTGCATACGTTTTATTAATTCAAGGGCTCAAGTAAAGGAAAACGTGCGCACGAATTATTAATTTGAGAGCACGTTTTATTAATTTGTGGGATCAATTAAAGGAAAACGCACGCATAAATGATCATGGCCAGAAAACAATATCACTTTAACTGACCTCTCCCGGGTGCTGTAGATCTTGGCACCCTGATGTGAACCCCAGGTCCTGACATCCCACTGTGTCAGAAACCAAGACTCTACCACATTGCTCGGAAAAGTAGGTGCCAACATAACTTGAGGTGCAGCCATTAAGATATTTTAATGATTGTGGTTTTTCTTTGGGCACAAGCCTTGCACACCACAGATGACATGATTTTTGTGGGTGTGTTCAACCCAGTCTCACAGCGAGTCGTGATTCAACAGCATGAAATATACATTAATCTATTGGTTTGTAATATTGTGACGAAGGCGCCTCACGGCAGCATGAATTCTTTCTAATACATTCTGTGATGGCTGCATGAAATTAAAAGGAAGCGGGGGGGCCGGAGTGGTTATGGTTAGGGTGGGGGGAAAGAGTAAGATTAGGTAATGGCTAAGGTTAGGGTCGGGGGTAGGAGTAGGGTTAGGAATAGTAAATTAAAAAAAAAACCTTGTCACAAAAATTTGACACATTTCGTCATGGAAGCACGAAAAAAAATGAGACTGGGCTGGTGTGTCATGCCACCTTCAGTCTCTGTAATAACACGTTGACAAGGAAACTTCAAGATTCTGTGCGGTTAGATGTGGTTCTTATTCAGGTTGAGATTGCTGGACTTTGGAACAGATACCCTCTGAAATGCAGTAAGTGAATAATTAGGTGATTGAAGTCTATCCCCTCCCGTTTGTGAACGTGATAATGCAAAAACAATAACTGACATTATCTTGAAACTCACCAAATTAGAAGAACACATATGAATTGATTTACAAGTTGCTCAATTGCATGAACTTTCAAATATTTATGAGTTGGGGTGGTGAACATTTTGCAGGTGATTTATTAAGAAGAATAGCATTCATGAATGTGTGTGGAGACATAATGTAGACAGCAGTATGTAAATAGCCACATGAAAAAATGTTATGAAAACTCATAATTTTTTGCTTTTCAATGCAGTGATTTAGGGTGAACATTTAATCAAGTTTAATTTTAAACAGTATTTAATTTAGGGCGGGTATTTAAACAACTTTCATTAAAAACAGGTGGGTTGATGCTCGGGGGGGGGGGGGGGGGGGGGGGGGTGCATTCCAACATCCCAATACGATACTTTCACAGGAAGCTAGTGAAGGGGGGCCAAAACCACAGTGATATGATCACATTTTCTAGTTGTAGTCCAAACGTGAGCAGCTGTATTTAAACTAGTTTTTTCAAAACAATATTTTAAACTTTGATTTTGTTATTACACACCCCAAGTGTCCCTGTACTGAAAGTCATGCAAGTTTCAAGTGGAAGGTGAGGTTTGCATCATTTTCTGTGTTTTCTATTCACTGTTGCACTATATAACAGTCGCAACTTATGATCAGCATTCTAACAATGTGCTTCCTGCACTGCGGACTCAAGCCATCGACTTACTGTGAATCAAAGCCCATTATACTTGACAGAAATGTAGACAGAGTGGATTGGGAGACATCGAGGCAAAGGACTGGAAGTGAGAGAAAGAGAGTAAGCAGACCGTGCTGAATGACTGTTTTAGAAAAAGCCGTGATATTGTTTAAATCAAAGGTGGGCAAACGATCACTGTACAGGAATCATAAAACATTAGCAGCTGAAAACCGAGTAGGTTAATGACAGCAGGTGAGTTACCATTGTAAATTACTGACAGTGGTTACAGTGATGTAGAAAATCACTCACATGGTGGAACGTGACCTGCATCCTATAATAACTGAACAACTACGTGGAGGTAAATATGACTCCCCAAGTCCTTCAACTCTCCGGGAGAGTTTTCATCATTATGGCTGTGACCTCGAAACAGTAAATCTCAAACACAGACACATTTAGATGTCAGCTTTCAAGGCTGGACCTGTGAATGTTTTATAGCCACCCTTGAATATTTTGTCCAGCAACAAATTATTACCAAAATAATGTTTTAATATGTTTATTAACAGAGGTATATTATGTCCATCACTCATATGAGCACCATTTGCCAGTTCCTCCTGGGGGTCACACGACACTCCCAAATGCCTGATGGGGTATTTATATTCCTTCCAGCGCAGGGGTGGGCAATAATGTGCCATAAGGCTGACGATGGTGTTCGGTTTTCCTTGCAAAAGTCCTGATTATCTGTAAAATAAAATCACCCACTGAGATGATGGATATCAAAGAAAACCTCCCCCGTCTTGACACTTTATGCCCATCATGTTGTGAAAGTGTAGGTACACGGACCCACAACAGGGGGCGCAATGAACGGACAATAGAGAAAGGTGAATAACAAGTTTTACTGTTGTGAACAGGGCACAACCAATACAACAATTAATACTTTGGAGTTGTAAGTCGAAATCTGCTGGTGTTGTGTGGGCAGGCTCGAAGGTAGGAGACGTCCGTCCCCGTCGAACCGGAACCACCCAGATTTCCTCTGCCACCGAAAACCAGGAGTACTGGAACCGCCAAGTCCCGAATTCCCAGGTGGCCACTGCCTTCGCTCGTCGGATCCGGTACTGCTGGCGGGAAAGAGCACAAACACACAGGTATGGGTGCGACAGCACCCAGTAGACGGAGAGGGGAGAAGCCGCCTCCACCTCTTGAAATAATGAAGCAGGAAGGTGAGTACTTATCCAAGCAAGGTGCTTTCTGTAATCAGCTGTCCTGAAATAGTTTAGCAAGGTTTATCAGAGTCCTCAAAATATATACTAGCAGAGTAGGTTACCTTAATCTCAAGGCGATATCTCGGCACTGAGGTGGAGACGCTGTCCTGCTGATATACTCCGTCCTGAGTGCAGTCAGCTGTGTCTAGTAATGGGTGACAGCTGTCAGCCTGACAGCCTTCGTCGGCGGCAGCGCCCTCTGGTGCCTGGAGCCCGCACTCCAGGCAGGGCGCCCTCTGGTGGTGGTGGGCCAGCAGTACCTCCTCTTCAGCGGCCCACACAACAGGACCCCCCCCTCAACGGGCGCCTCCTGGCGCACGGCCGGGCTTGTCCGGATGGCGTCGGTAGAAGTCGGCCAGGAGGGCCGGGTCCAGGATGAAGCCCTTCTTCACCCAGGAGCGCTCCTCGGGGCCGTACCCCTCCCAGTCCACCAGGTACTGAAAACCCCGGCCCATTCGACGGACATCAAGGAGCCGGCGCACGGTCCAAGCCGGTTCCCCGTCGATGATCCGGGCAGGAGGTGGTGCCGGACCCGGGGTGCAGAGGGGTGAGGTGTGATGGGGCTTTATCCGGGAGACGTGGAATACTGGGTGGATCCGCAGTGAGGCCGGAAGCTGAAGCCTCACTGCGGCGGGATTGATGACTTTGACAACCTTGAAGGGACCGATGTACCGTTCTTGGAGCTTGGGGGAGTCCACTTGAAGGGGAATGTCCTTGGTGGACAACCACACTGCCTGCCCAGGACGGTACGTGGGGGCCGGGGCCCGCCGCCGGTCTGCATGTTTCTTCGCCCTCGTCCGGGCCTTCAACAAAGCAGAGCGGGCAGCACGCCACACCCGACGGCACTTCCGTAGGTGGGCCTGGACCGAGGGCACACCGACCTCTCCCTCGACCACCGGAAACAAGGGGGGCTGATACCCCAAGCACACCTCAAACGGGGAGAGGCCGGTGGCTGATGACACTTGGCTGTTGTGGGCGTACTCGATCCAGGCCAGGTGGGTACTCCAGGCCGTCGGGTGCGCGGCTGTCACACAGCGTAGTGTCTGCTCCAGTTCTTGGTTGGCCCGCTCTGCTTGCCCGTTGGTCTGGGGGTGGTACCCGGACGAAAGGCTGACCGAGGCCCCCAGTTCCCGGCAGAAGCTCCTCCAGACATGTGAGGTGAACTGGGGACCGCGATCGGAGACGATGTCTGATGGTATGCCATGCAGACGGACGACGTGGTGGACCAGGAGGTCCGCTGTCTCCTGGGCCGTAGGGAGCTTCGGGAGGGCCACGAAGTGGGCCGCCTTGGAGAAACGGTCCACTATCGTGAAGACGACGGTTTTTCCCTGGGACGGCGGGAGACCCGTGACGAAGTCCAGGCCGATGTGGGACCAGGGGCGATGAGGCACGGGCAGTGGCTGTAGCTGCCCTGAGGTCTTCTGATGATTGGCCTTGCCCCTGGCACAGGTGGTACAAGCCTGGACGTAGTCCCGGACGTCGGTCTCCAGGGATGCCCACCAGAAGCGTTGCCGGACGACTGCCACGGTCCTTCGCACCCCTGGGTGACAGGAGAGCTTAGAACCGTGACAGAAGTCTAGGACTGCGGCCCTGGCCTCTGGTGGGACGTATAGTTTGTTCTTTGGTCCGTTTCCGGGGTCCGGGACACGGGTCAGGGCCTCCCGGACGGTCTTCTCCACGTCCCAGGTGAGGGCGGCCACGATAGCGGACTCCGGGATGATGGGATCCGGGGGATCCGACGGTTCCGTTCTGACCTCCTCTTCGTGCACCCGGGACAATGCATCCGATCGCTGGTTCTTGGTCCCGGGGCGGTAGGTAATCCGGAAGTCAAAACGGCCAAAGAACAATGACCAGCGGGCTTGCCTGGGGTTCAGACGCTTAGCGGTCCTGATGTACTCCAGGTTCCGATGGTCAGTGAACACCGTGAATGGCACGGCTGTTCCCTCCAACAGATGTCTCCACTCTTCGAGGGCCTCTTTCACAGCAAGGAGTTCCCGATTGCCGACGTCATAATTCCGTTCAGCGGGGGTCAACCTGCGAGAAAAATAGGCACACGGGTGAAGGACCTTATCGGTCTTCCCGCTCTGGGAGAGCACCGCTCCTATCCCTGAGTCCGAGGCATCCACTTCAACCACTAACTGGCGGCTAGGATCGGGCTGCACCAGAACTGGTGCAGACGAGAAGCGCCGTTTCAACTCCTTGAACGCGGCCTCGCACCGGTCCGACCAGGTGAAGGGAACTTTTGGAGAGGTCAGGGCTGTCAGGGGGCTAACTACCTGACTGTAGCCCTTGATGAACCTCCTGTAGAAATTAGCGAAGCCGAGGAACTGTTGCAGCTTCCTACGGCTAGTGGGTTGGGGCCAATCTCTCACCGCCGCAACCTTGGCCGGATCCGGGGCGACGGAGTCAGAGGAGATGATAAACCCCAGGAAGGACAAAGAAGTGCGGTGGAACTCACACTTCTCGCCCTTCACAAACAGACGGTTCTCCAACAACCGCTGCAGGACCTGACGGACATGCCGGACATGAGTCTCAGGATCCGGGGAAAAGATGAGTATATCGTCTAGATATACGAAGACAAACCGGTGCAGGAAGTCCCGCAAGACATCGTTTACCAACGCTTGGAAGGTCGCGGGAGCATTAGTGAGACCGAACGGCATGACCAGGTACTCAAAATGACCTAAGGGGGTGTTGAATGCCGTCTTCCATTCGTCTCCCTTCCGAATCCGAACCAAATGATACGCATTCCTAAGATCCAGCTTGGTGAACATCTTGGCTCCATGCAGGGGGGTGAACACCGAATCCAACAAGGGCAACGGGTATCGATTGCGAACCGTGATCTCGTTCAACCCCCTATAATCAATGCATGGACGAAGTCCGCCATCCTTTTTACCCACAAAAAAGAAACCTGCGCCCATCGGTGAGGTGGAATTCCGGATCAACCCGGCAGCTAAAGAGTCCCGGATGTAGGTCTCCATGGATTCGCGTTCCGGCCGTGAGAGGTTGTACAGCCTACTGGACGGAAACTCACTGCCTGGAACCAAATCAATGGCACAATCATACGGGCGGTGGGGAGGTAGCGTGAGGGCCAGATCCTTGCTGAACACGTCAGCGAGGTCATGGTACTCCGCTGGCACCGCCTTCAGATTGGGCGGGACTCGGACCTCCTCCTTAGCTTGGGAGCCAGGAGGAACCGAGGAACCGAGACACTCCCGATGGCAGGTTTCGCTCCACTGTACCACTACCCCGGACGGCCAATCAATCCGGGGATTGTGCTTTAGCATCCAGGGAAAACCCAAAACCACACGGGAGGTGGCCTGAGTCACGAAGAACTCGATCACCTCCCGGTGGTTGCCTGACACCACCAGAGTTACTGGAGGTGTCTTGTGCGTGATTGGTGGGAGTAGGGAGCCATCTAGTGCCCGAACCTGCACAGGCGAGGTAAGAGCCACCAGAGGGAGCCCTATCTCCCTGGCCCATCTGCTGTCAAGCAGATTCCCCTCAGAGCCCGTGTCCACCAGTGCTGGGGCTTTCAGGGTTGAATCCTCATATAGGATCGTGACTGGGAGTCGTGTAGCAATGTGGGTGTGTCCCACGTGCATGTTTTGGCCCACCCCTGGCCCAGTCTCTAGGGGCGGGCGTTGGAGTTTAACCGCTCGGGGCAATCGTTTGCCATATGCTCACTCGAGCCACAAACATAACAAGCTCCGTGGGCCCGCCTCCTTTGTGCTTCAGGTGCCCTAAATGTTGCCCTGCTCGTGTCCATAGCTTCGTCAGCAGGGGGAGCCGTAAGCGCACGGAGCGCCGGAACAGAGGAGCGTGGGGACGGCGGAACTCGATTGGACCCGGAAGGGAGAGGGACGACCCGTGCCTGGCCACGCCCTTCGCCTCGCTCCCGGCGACGTTCCTCTAACCGGTTGTCAAGCCGTATGACCAGATCAATGAGCCCGTCTAAATCCCGCGGTTCGTCTTTAGCCACCAGGTGCTCTTTTAGGACCAGAGACAATCCATTTACAAAGGCAGCGCGGAGGGCAGTGCTATTCCAGCCGGATCTCGCTGCCGCGATGCGGAAGGCGACTGCATAGGCAGCTGCGCTCCGACGTCCCTGTCGTATGGACAGTAATGCGGTTGAAGCGGACTCTCCTCTGTTGGGATGATCGAACACCGTTCTGAGCTCCCGTACAAACCCGTCGTATGACTGAAGGAGCCGTGAGCTCTGTTCCCAGAGCGCTGTAGCCCAAGCGCGTGCCTCCCCGCGAAGCAGATTTATCACATAAGCTACCCTGCTAGCATCAGCTGCGTACATCACGGGACGCTGAGCGAAGACGAGCGAACATTGCATAAGGAAGTCCGCGCACGTCTCCACACAGCCGTCGTACGGTTCTGGAGGGCTTATGTATGCTTCAGGGGACGGAGGAAGGGGCCGTTGAACAACCAGTGGAACGTCATTCTCACACGCAGGGTCCTCGGGAGGGAGAGCCGCAGCGGCGCCCGGAGGGCGCGCTTCCATTTGTGCGGCGAGAGCCTCCACCCTGCGGTTTAGGAGAACGTGCTGCTCGGTCATAAAATCGATCCGAGTGGTGAAAGCGGTGAGGATCCGCTGCAACTCACCGATTACCCCTCCCGAAGCCGCCGCTGCGCCCTGTTCTTCCATTGGCCGTTCAACAGCCGGTTGACGCCCCTCGGGATCCATGACGCTGGCCGAGATATCCTGTTGTGAAAGTGTAGGTACACGGACCCACAACAGGGGGCGCAATGAACGGACAATAGAGAAAGGTGAATAACAAGTTTTACTGTTGTGAACAGGGCACAACCAATACAACAATTAATACTTTGGAGTTGTAAGTCGAAATCTGCTGGTGTTGTGTGGGCAGGCTCGAAGGTAGGAGACGTCCGTCCCCGTCGAACCGGAACCACCCAGATTTCCTCTGCCACCGAAAACCAGGAGTACTGGAACCGCCAAGTCCCGAATTCCCAGGTGGCCACTGCCTTCGCTCGTCGGATCCGGTACTGCTGGCGGGAAAGAGCACAAACACACAGGTATGGGTGCGACAGCACCCAGTAGACGGAGAGGGGAGAAGCCGCCTCCACCTCTTGAAATAATGAAGCAGGAAGGTGAGTACTTATCCAAGCAAGGTGCTTTCTGTAATCAGCTGTCCTGAAATAGTTTAGCAAGGTTTATCAGAGTCCTCAAAATATATACTAGCAGAGTAGGTTACCTTAATCTCAAGGCGATATCTCGGCACTGAGGTGGAGACGCTGTCCTGCTGATATACTCCGTCCTGAGTGCAGTCAGCTGTGTCTAGTAATGGGTGACAGCTGTCAGCCTGACAGCCTTCGTCGGCGGCAGCGCCCTCTGGTGCCTGGAGCCCGCACTCCAGGCAGGGCGCCCTCTGGTGGTGGTGGGCCAGCAGTACCTCCTCTTCAGCGGCCCACACAACACATCACTGCTCTAGCATGTTCTGGGTCTACCTCAGGGTCTCCTCTCTGTTGTGTCTGTTAAAAATTCTCTTGAGGGAGGCATCCAAGGAGCATAGGATGCTTTAATAAGATGTCCAAACCACCTCCGCTGCCTCCTTTCATTGTGAGGGAGCCACTGTTCTACCTTGAGCTCCATCCACCTGTTGAGTTCCTCACTTCGACTCAAAAGACGAGCCCTGACACCCAGCAAACTGAGTTCATCTGGTCATTTGGCTACTAACCAAAGTTCATAACCAAATGTAGGTGAGGACTGGAATTCTACAACAAAATTGAGAACTTTATTGTCAGACTTAACTTCGATGTCACCATGAGAGTCCAGAGCAGTACTGGGATTGCTGTTGGCACCGCCGATCCTCAGTCAATATTGTAAAAGTAGACAATCAAAGTTTTATTACCACTATGACAACATTATTTATAGATAATTATTACAGTGTCCATTAGCATTTAGACTTTACAGGAATGTCCTTTCTTTCTCCAAATTCCAAATACAATCAGTGATGCTGAAAGTAAAAACATATTATGTAATGTTATAAAAGTTTGTGCAGCAGTTTGGTTTTGATTGTGCAGTGACTTAATGAAGGAAACAAAGGGGAGAGCCGATTCCACAGAACCGGCTCTCACTAAAGTGGTGAATGATCTTCTGCTTACAATGGATTCGGACACCACTACGGTTCTGTTCCTGTTAGAGCTCAGTGCTGCATTTGATACAGTGGATCATCATATTCTACTTGATAGGCTGGAAAATCATTTTGGGATTACTGGGAGTGCCCTTGCATGGCTGACGTCATTCTTGACCAGTCGTTCTCACTGTGTTTTGTACAGTAACACTACCTCTAACCTTAGTGACATGAAATTTGGGGTTCCTCAGGGGTCTGTCTTAGGCCCCCTACTTTTCTCCCTTTATATAGCACCCCTTGGGCACATATTGCGGCATTTTGGGATTACCTTTCACTGCTATGCAGATGATACTCAGTTATATATGCCGATAACTGCTGGTAATCTCGTTCACATAAAATCCATAGAAGATTGCCTTGCATCAGTGAAAAGATGGATGTCTAGAAACTTCCTACTTTTAAACTCTGATAAGACTGAAATGATGGTTCTTGGTCCAGTGAGACATCAGCATCAATTTGACCAGTTAACACTCAGCCTAGGCTCGTGTGTCATACATCACACTGACAAAGTGAGGAACCTTGGGGTAATTTTTGATCCTTCATTGTCCTTTGATCTCCATATTAGAAATATTACTAGGACTGCTTTCTTCCACCTGTGAAATATAGCAAAGATTCGTCCCATCCTGTCTATGGCTCATGCTGAGACCCTGATCCATGCATTCATCTCTTCTAGATTGGACTACTGCAATGTTCTATTTTCTGGTTTACTGCAGTCTAGCATTAGGGGTCTCCAATTGGTTCAGAATGCTGCAGCCAGACTTTTGACACGAAGCAGAAAGTTTGACCACATTACACTCATTTTGGCGTCTCTTCGCTGGCTTCCTGTCCCAGTGAGATCAGATTTTAAGTTTCTGCTACTAACCTATAAAATTATTCATGGACTGGCACCTTAGCTGACCTAATTAAACCTTATGTACCGGCCAGGGCTTTACGTTCTCAGGGTGCAGGACTACTTTGTGTCCCTAAGGTGAATAAGAAGTCTGCGGGTCACAGAGCTTTCTCTTATCGTGCCCCTGTTCTGTGGAATGATCTCCCTGCATCATTAAAACAATCAGATTCTGTGGAGACGTTCAAGTCCAGACTTAAGACGCACTTATTTTCCCTTTCATATGGCTAGCATACTGGTGCAGTTTTGTTTTACGCTTTTTACTCTTTTAATTCATGTTATTAGTAACTGGAGCGGGCCGCGGCCTCAACTTCACCTAAATTCTGGGTCTTTTAGTGAAGCTTAGGCCTAGCAGCCGGCGATCACCTTAGTATTTCTCTGTTTTTCTTGTTGATTAATGCTGGCAAATTATACAGTATTTTTGTCTTTCTGATGCCTGATTCTGTTTTGTCTCTGTTTAAGGTGCAGCTCCATCCAGAGATGGGAGTTGTGTTTGTGTTGGCGATCCTACCGTCCTGTGCACCAACAGCAATTCTTGTATGTTCGTCCGTGAATTGTTCTGTGAATTGTCTCTGTAATTTATGTTTGTAGCATGGCCCAAGCAGAGGGTCACCCCTTTGAGTCTGGTCTGCTTGAGGTTTCTCCCTCAGAGGGAGTTTTTCCTTACCACTGTTGCTCTGGGGGTTGGTAAGGTTAGACCTTACCTGTGTGAAGCACCTTGAGGCAACTCTGTTGTGATTTGGCACTATATAAATGAAATAAATTGAAATTGAAATTGAATTGGATTTCTCCAGATTTTGCAATACTGCACTTCTCTTTTCTGTTCAGGAGCTGTATCTGGTTAATAGCACAGTGCACATAAAGACAGATGATGACTGCTGTTAGGGTGTAACCAGAGGGGCATTCATGATGAGGGGCTGAAAGACAGAGACCCAAATAAAAATACTGATGGTGCCAGAGAGGAACATTTATTTCTTTCCACTGGATTCAGGCTAATCATGTGATCATTCTGTCGTTTCTCTTATGTCACATTTCAGGATTGGTCATTTCAGACTCAGAGGCTACAGTGTCTAAAATGTAACTGTCCATCAACAATGAATCATCTAAACATCTGGATCTGCATACTGACCTTGTAGGTGTGGATATAGTCGAGGTTTTTCTCATCAAACGTAATGTCATGCCAGTGTTTATTTCCTTCTGTGGTAGTAGAGAAGCTTGAATATTTGACTGGACTGGGTTGCTTGACGCGAGGATGTTTTGCTTCAAATTGCAGAAGCTTCCTCAGCTAAAATTCTTGCTCTGGTAGTCTGACTTCTGTCTTGACCCTTGTAGAGAAGACCCCTTACAAGGGTCAAGCTACTGAGATCTGACAGGATGAGGCATACAAGAGCAGACTGGCTGCAAAACCTCAGCATTGTGGTTGGTGCCATGTAACCCATAGTACATCATAATGTGCATGCATGGTGTTACGTATCGGTTATTGAAAGCAGAAACAAATAGAGGCCCTCGAGCATGCACGCACACCTGAGCCAAGCAGAAGCAGGCAAAAGAAAGAAATATTACGACCCACTCAACCACAGACAAATTATTTATCTCAGTTGCATAAATTAATCAAACTGCATGAACAAATTATATGTCACACACAATAGCATGTCAGGTGCGATACATATTTCTATTGTGGCCTTTCTCTGGCCAGAGAGAGAAAGTGCATCTGCAGTAAACAAACTGACCAAAGCTAACTTTTAACAAGAATGCAGGGATGATTTAAGATGGTTAAAATACACATGACTTGGTCTTGTTGTTCAGGTTTCATTGTGCCATTAATAATAAGACACAATTACTTTGCATGTTATTTCTAGTGCACAGTGGATTTCTGTAACTCTTGTGATGGCTGTTCTCTTAGCTCTCACTCTTTCCTTTCAAAACCCATTAAAAAAGATTGCAAACAAAGCAGTTGTTAAAAGGGAGTACAGCACTTGGCCTCAATATTAACAATGAATTAATATGACTACTGTTGCAGAAAAAAATCACTTATCCACAAACAGTTGTCATACAATAAAAAGCATTCATTAAAAATATTCAATTGCTCATTCACTGCACATGTTATCATTTCTCAAAGCTCAATATGATGTGATATGTATTGTTGGACCTCTAATATCTCCATATATTTATGTGAATAACCCAAGATTTTAATATTTTTCTTTTCAAGATTTTCACCTTTTCTTTGCCATTATCCTATGCCAAAATGACATCATAACCATGGATTAACTATGGTCCATTACAACATTTGTGAAATACACAGTGACATAAAATGGTTTACGTTTCCCCTAAAAATGGAAAGAGATTTGTGTTTTTGCCAAATTTTAACTGAATTTGGTCTCTGGTTTCATAGTTGTTTTTCACTGAACTACTCATGTTTTTGTTGTCATGGTCTGCCCAGGTTCATATCGTGGCATAACATTAAGACATAATGTGACATTAAAAAAACAGAAGTTCAAAATAAGGAAATTCTGAATGTCAGTGTACTTCTGTGTTAAGCAATGTGTGGTTTTTACTCTGCGACAACTGATCTATACAAGCATCATTTGTTCACTTTCATAATCTATATCAAAGCACAGTAACAACAAGAGCAATCCAAGATTTCTGATGTCAGCCAAGGGTTGATGAGGACTCACAATAACAGATATGTGATTTACATTGTTACCCGGACTTTTCTTGGATCTGAATTCCACAACACAATGCAATAATTGCAAACTGATCCAGAATGGTCCAACTGATCAAGATGTTGCAATGTGACATGTAATTCAAAAGCTGAAACCAAATAGTGTCTTCCTGATCTTGGTTTTACATCGTGATGTCATATCCACGAAATAGTTTTGACTTAATCCTTAAAAGTCTACAAAGAGAAATCCTGAAACAGAATCTGAATTAGGATCCAGATCACCTCCAAAATTTAATGGTATTTTCCAAAGCCTAACACCAATGTGTGGTGAAAGTTTGGTGAAAATGTTAAAGAAGAATAAAACACAGAAAGAAAGAAATAATGTTAAAAACAGCACTGCTGGAGCAGTATGTCTCATGGCTAATTCGCTACTTTGCTAACTTCATTTACAACCCCTGGCAAAAATTATGGAATCACCGGCCTTGGAGGATGTTCATTCAGTTGTTTTAATTTTGTAGAAAAAAAGCAGATCACAGACATGACACAAAACTAAAGTCATTTCAAATGGCAACTTTCTGGCTTTAAGAAACACTATAAGAAATCAGGAAAAAAAATTGTGGCAGTCAGTAACGGTTACTTTTTTAGACCAAGCAGAGGGAAAAAATATGGAATCACTCAATTCTGAGGAAAAAATTATGGAATCATGAAAAACAAAAGAACGCTCCAACACATCACTAGTATTTTGTTGCAACAACTCTGGCTTTTATAACACCTTGCAGTCTCTGAGGCATGGACTTAATGAGTGACAAACAGTACTCTTCATCAATCTGGCTCCAACTTTCTCTGATTGCTGTTGCCAGATCAGCTTTGCAGGTTGGAGCCTTGTCATGGACCATTTTCTTCAACTTCCACCAAAGATTTTCAATTGGATTAAGATCCGGACTATTTGCAGGCCATGACATTGACCCTATGTGTCTTTTTGCAAGGAATGTTTTCACAGTTTTTGCTCTATGGCAAAATGCATTATCATCTTGAAAAATGATTTCATCATCCCCAAACAGCCTTTCAATTGATGGGATAAGTGTCCAAAATATCAACGTAAACTTGTGTATTTATTGATAATGTAATGACAGTCATCTCCCCAGTGCCTTTACCTGACATGCAGCCCCATATCATCAATGACTGTGGAAATTTACATGTTCTCTTCAGGCAGTCATCTTTATAAATCTCATTGGAACGGCACCAAACAAAAGTTCCAGCATCATCACCTTGCCCAATGCAGATTCGAGATTCATCACTGAATATGACTTTCATCCAGTCATCCACAGTCCACAATTGCTTTTCCTTAGCCCATTGTAACCTTGTGTTTTTCTGTTTACACAGCTTGCCTCTACTGGTGGTTGGCTCTCACTGCGGTATTGTATCACTTCCTGTTCGGGAGCACAGCGGTGTTTTTCTGTATCTGTTAGCTGTTTAATCTGCGCAGTTAGATTGATCTAGTTATCTAGATTACGATTTGTTTCCCAGTGTAATCTTTATGTGCCTTAACTAAAGCACTCCTTCTGCTGAATCACCTCTAAATTATTTACACATTATTCACTTTGCGTGTTTTTAGGAATCTGCTAGCTTAGCGTAGCTACTAGCTCTTAGCCGATTTAGCATGGCAACTTCTCCTGTCTCTCCCGCACTTTTCTGCTCTGGGTGTGAAATGTTTAGTTATTCCTCGGCCTCCTTTAGCAGTAACGGTACTTGTAATAAGTGTAGCTCATTCGTAGCTTTGGAGGCCAGGCTGGACGAATTGGAGACTCGGCTCCGCACCGTGGAAAATTCTACAGCTAGCCAGGCCCCTGTAGTCGGTGCGGACCAAGGTAGCTTAGCCGCCGTTAGTTACCCCCTGGCAGATCCCGAGCAGCCGGGAAAGCAGGCTGACTGGGTGACTGTGAGGAGGAAGCGTAGCCCTAAACAGAAGCCCCGTGTACACCGCCAACCCGTTCACATCATAGTCAATTTTCTTCCGGGGGCCAGAGCAGGCGACATTGAAGGAAATTTGAAACTGCTGGCTAAGGCTAAGCGTAAATTTGGTAAGATTGTAATTCACGTCGGCAGTAATGACACCCGGTTACGCCAATCGGAGGTCACTAAAATTAACATTAAATTGGTGTGTAACTTTGCAAAAACAATGTCGGACTCTGTAGTTTTCTCTGGGCCCCTCCCCAATCAGACCGGGAGTGACATGTTTAGCCGCATGTTCTCCTTGAATTGCTGGCTGTCTGAGTGGTGTCCAAAAAATGAGGTGGGCTTCATAGATAATTGGCAAAACTTCTGGGGAAAACCTGGTCTTGTTAGGAGAGATGGCATCCATCCCACTTTGGATGGAGCAGCTCTCATTTCTAGAAATCTGGCCAATTTTCTTAAATCCTCCAAACCGTGACTATCCAGGGTTGGGACCAGGAAGCAGAGTTGTAGTCTTACACACCTCTCTGCAGCTTCTCTCCCCCTGCCATCCCCTCATTACCCCATCCCCGTAGAGACGGTGCCTGCTCCCAGACTACCAATAACCAGCAAAAATCTATTTAAGCATAAAAATTCAAAAAGAAAAAATAATATAGCACCTTCAACTGCACCACAGACTAAAACAGTTAAATGTGGTCTATTAAACATTAGGTCTCTCTCTTCTAAGTCCCTGTTAGTAAATGATATAATAATTGATCAACATATTGATTTATTCTGCCTTACAGAAACCTGGTTACAGCAGGATGAATATGTTAGTTTAAATGAGTCAACACCCCCGAGTCACACTAACTGTCAGAATGCTCGTAGCACGGGCCGGGGCGGAGGATTAGCAGCAATCTTCCATTCCAGCTTATTAATTAATCAAAAACCCAGACAGAGCTTTAATTCATTTGAAAGCTTGACTCAAAGTCTTGTCCATCCAAATTGGAAGTCCCAAAAACCAGTTTTATTTGTTATTATCTATCGTCCACCTGGTCGTTACTGTGAGTTTCTCTGTGAATTTTCAGACCTTTTGTCTGACTTAGTGCTTAGCTCAGATAAGATAATTATAGTGGGCGATTTTAACATCCACACAGATGCTGAGAATGACAGCCTCAACACTGCATTTAATCTATTATTAGACTCTACTGGCTTTGCTCAAAAATTAAATGAGTCCACCCACCACTTTAATCATATCTTAGATCTTGTTCTGACTTATGGTATGGAAATAGAAGACTTAACAGTATTCCCTGAAAACTCCCTTCTGTCTGATCATTTCTTAATAACATTTACATTTACTCTGATGGACTACCCAGCAGTGGGGAATAAGTTTCATTACACTAGAAGTCTTTCAGAAAGCGCTGTAACTAGGTTTAAGGATATGATTCCTTCTTTATGTTCTCTAATGCCATATACCAACACAGTGCAGAGTAGCTACCTAAACTCTGTAAGTGAGATAGAGTATCTCGTCAATAGTTTTACATCCTCATTGAAGACAACTTTGGATGCTGTAGCTCCTCTAAAAAAGAGAGCTTTAAATCAGAAGTGCCTGACTCCATGGTATAACTCACAAACTCGTAGCTTAAAGCAGATAACCCGTAAGTTGGAGAGGAAATGGCGTCTCACTAATTTAGAAGATCTTCACTTAGCCTGGAAAAAGAGTCTGTTGCTCTATAAAAAAGCCCTCCGTAAAGCTAGGACATCTTTCCAGGTCAGAGCTGCGTCAGTCACAGTCAGTCAGAGCTGCAAAAAGTTTGTACCTGAGTTTTCAGAGGTGGTGTTTGTGGTTGCCATCTGCCACGCCGGTGTTTGCCAACCCGGACAGTGGGAATACCACCTCAACCGGCAACTTAGCCCCGCGACTGGACAGCAACAACGTCCGAGGCCCAACGTGGTGAATTCACTGAGGCCGCGCGCTGCGTCATTAGAGCCGCGCGTCACGAGTGCCGCTTCCCCGAGCCCTCGTGCAGCCACCGCGGATCCATCAGCGCGGAAACACCGAGGCCGCGCGGCACCAGCGCAGTGCAGATCCATCCCGGTGACAAACAACGCAGGCTGTTAACATCGGCGATCGACAAGCTGCTCATATGCCGACCATGGGGCCTAAGAAGGTTCTGACAGCGGAGGAAGGTGACGATATTAAAAAATCTCTGGACTTTCTATCAGAGGAGATTTCTGTTGTGAAGCAGCAACAGAAATCAATCATGGATCTGGTGGAGGAGGTGAAGGCATTACGGCTCCAGAATGCCGAGAAAGACCGGCATCTGGTGCAGCTGGAAAATAGAGTGGCTGAATTGGAGCAGTACACCAGAATTAACGACGTCATCATCACAGGTCTTCACATCAAACCACGGTCCTACGCACGGGCGGTAACAGATGAGAGCGGAGGGGAGCCCAGTGAACAGGAGGTCAGCTCTGTGGAAAAACAGGTTGCTGATTTCCTCCTATCTAAAGGTATAGAAATGGATTTAAATAACATTGAAGCGTGCCACCCTCTGCCCCGGAGAAATGACGGTGATAAATGAACCGTCATCATGAGATTCATCAACAGAAAACACAAAACAGCACTGTTAAAACAAGGAAGAAAACTGAAAGGGACAAACGTATTCATCAATGAACATCTCACCAAACGGAATGCCGACATCGCCAGGAAAGCACGCTTCTTGAAGAAACAGGGAAAAATCCAGCACACATGGACTTCAAACTGTAAAATATTCATCAAACTGAACGGATCACCAGAACAAGCAAAAGTCATGGCAATAAGGAACATCGAGGAGCTGGACAAATATGAACAATAGTGTTTCTTAAAGCGAGGATCTGGACAAATATGACCAATAAGGTATGAGGACACAAACACATCACAACACCATGACACAGACCAGAGGAACCTATTCATCTACTACCTATTCATCTACATCTGGAGACAAGAAGGATATAACTCAAAGGATTGCTGATCATGGAAAAGTAGAACTGAGAACATTTAAATACACAGACCACAATGTACTGGACTTGGAGCACGATATAGACCCGGACAATAATTTCTTCTCAAATATCAATGACAGTTGTTGCTATTATACAGATGAACAGTTTAATCGGATCATTAGAACGGATAACAAATTATCAATAATCCATTTCAACAGCAGAAGTCTATATGCAAACTTTAACAACATTAAAGAATATTTAAGTCAGTTTAAAAAAATATTTAACATAATTGCTATATCAGAAACATGGATCAATGAAGATAAAGGAATGGATTTTGAACTGGATGGATATGAATTTAATTGTGTAAACAGAAAAAATAAGAGTGGAGGAGGAGTGGCTGTGTATGTGGATAAGAACATGGATTATAAAATAGTAGACAATATGACAACTGTGATTGATAACTTATTAGAATGTATAACTATTGAAATATGTGAAGAAAAAAGCAAAAATGTATTAGTCAGCTGTATATATAGAGCACCAGGATCTAGTATTGAAACATTCACTGACTGTATGGGAAAAATGTTCTCAAAAACTAATCAAAAAACTGTGTTCATTTGTGGTGACTTAAATATTGATCTGCTCAATCCAAATAAGCATAAAATAACAGATGAATTTATCAGTATAATGTACAGTATGAGTTTATATCCAAAAATCACCAGGCCAAGCAGAATTACATCCCATAGTGCTACCTTAATTGATAATATATTCAGCAATGATATTGAGAATAACACTGTGAGTGGATTATTAATCAATGACATTAGTGATCATCTACCAGTTTTCATCGTTTATAATAGAAACCATCGGCGGAATCAGCCAGAGGAGAAAATAAAATACAGGCGAGTGCGGACAGAGGAAAACATGAACACACTAAAGAAGGATTTACAGGAGCAAAACTGGGAAAAGGTATACAGTGAAAGTGATGTTGATAGTGCATATGAAACTTTTTTACAAATATTTACATCATTATATGATAAAAATTGTCCAATTAAACAAGACTACAGAAAACAAAAAATCCAAGCTCGACCATGGATGACGAAAGGGTTACGAAATGCATGTAATAAGAAAAATACACTGTATAGAGAATTCATAAAACTAAAGACTAAAGAGGCAGAAAATAGATATAAGAAATACAAAAATAGATTAACTAATATTATACGGGTATGTAGGAAGGAATATTATAGTAACATATTATATAATAACAAAAACAATATTAAAGGAATATGGGATATATTAAATAGCATTATCAAAAATGGTAATAAAAAACAGAGTTACCCTCAGTATTTCATTGATAATAATGTCAAGAAGGAAAATAAGGATGAGGTAGTCAACGGTTTTAATAATTTTTTTGTAAATATTGGACCAAGCTTGGCAGAAAAAATTCCTGATTCCCAATCTGAGGATTGGGATAATAATCTTATAGAAAGAAATCCCTGTTCAATGTTCCTCACAGCAGTGGATGGAAATGAAATTATAGACATCGTGAATAATTGTAAATATAAAACATCTACCGATTTAAATGAAATTGATATGGTGGTGGTAAAACAGGTCATTGAATGGATTGTAGAACCATTAACATACATCTGTAACTTATCATTTCAAACCGGTAAATTTCCCAATCAAATGAAAATAGCTAAGGTTGTGCCGCTGTATAAGACTGGGGATAGACACCACTTCACAAATTATAGACCTGTTTCTTTGCTTCCACAATTTTCCAAATTATTAGAAAAGTTATTCAATAATAGATTAGACAAATTCATAAATAAACATAAATTACTTACTGATAGTCAATATGGATTCAGAGCACATAGTTCAACATCACTTGCATTAATAGAATCAGTTGAGGAGATTACAAACGCCATAGACCACAAATTACATTCAGTTGGAATATTTATAGACCTTAAAAAGGCTTTTGATACAATTAATCATGACATATTAATCAATAAACTTGAACAGTATGGGGTTAGGGGGTTGGTGTTGCACTGGGTGAGAAGCTACTTAAGTAACAGAAAACAGTTTGTGAAGTTGGGGGAATATACATCATCATGCTTGGACAATGCTTGTGGCGTCCCACAGGGGTCAGTATTGGGTCCAAAACTGTTTCTAATTTATATAAATGATATTGTCAATGTTTCCAAAATATTAAAATTAGTATTATTTGCAGATGACACAAGCATTTTTTGTTTTCAATTTTCAATTTTTTTTTTTCAATTTTTTTTTTTTTTATATAGCGCCAAATCACAACAAACAGTTGCCCCAAGGCGCTTTATATTGTAAGGCAAGGCCATACAATAATGATGTAAAACCCCAACGGTCAAAACGACCCCCTGTGAGCAAGCACTTGGCTACAGTGGGAAGGAAAAACTCCCTTTTAACAGGAAGAAACCTCCAGCAGAACCAGGCTCAGGGAGGGGCAGTCTTCTGCTGGGACTGGTTGGGGCTGAGGGAGAGAACCAGGAAAAAGACATGCTGTGGAGGGGAGCAGAGATCGATCACTAATGATTAAATGCAGAGTGGTGCATACAGAGCAAAAAGAGAAAGAAACAGTGCATCATGGGAACCCCCCAGCAGTCTACGTCTATAGCAGCATAACTAAGGGATGGTTCAGGGTCACCTGATCCAGCCCTAACTATAAGCTTTAGCAAAAAGGAAAGTTTTAAGCCTAATCTTAAAAGTAGAGAGGGTGTCTGTCTCCCTGATCTGAATTGGGAGCTGGTTCCACAGGAGAGGAGCCTGAAAGCTGAAGGCTCTGCCTCCCATTCTACTCTTACAAACCCTAGGAACTACAAGTAAGCCTGCAGTCTGAGAGCGAAGCGCTCTATTGGGGTGATATGGTACTACGAGGTCCCTAAGATAAGATGGGACCTGATTATTCAAAACCTTATAAGTAAGAAGAAGAATTTTAAATTCTATTCTAGAATTAACAGGAAGCCAATGAAGAGAGGCCAATATGGGTGAGATATGCTCTCTCCTTCTAGTCCCCGTCAGCACTCTAGCTGCAGCATTTTGAATTAACTGAAGGCTTTTTAGGGAACTTTTAGGACAACCTGATAATAATGAATTACAATAGTCCAGCCTAGAGGAAATAAATGCATGAATTAGTTTTTCAGCATCACTCTGAGACAAGACCTTTCTGATTTTAGAGATATTGCGTAAATGCAAAAAAGCAGTCCTACATATTTGTTTAATATGCGCTTTGAATGACATATCCTGATCAAAAATGACTCCAAGATTTCTCACAGTATTACTAGAGGTCAGGGTAATGCCATCCACAGTAAGGATCTGGTTAGACACCATGTTTCTAAGATTTGTGGGGCCAAGTACAATAACTTCAGTTTTATCTGAGTTTAAAAGCAGGAAATTAGAGGTCATCCATGTCTTTATGTCTGTAAGACAATCCTGCAGTTTAGCTAATTGGTGTGTGTCGTCTGGCTTCATGGATAGATAAAGCTGGGTATCATCTGCGTAACAATGAAAATTTAAGCAATACCGTCTAATAATACTGCCTAAGGGAAGCATATATAAAGTGAATAAAATTGGTCCTAGCACAGAACCTTGTGGAACTCCATAATTAACTTTAGTCTGTGAAGAAGATTCCCCATTTACATGAACAAATTGTAATCTATTAGACAAATATGATTCAAACCACCGCAGCGCAGTGCCTTTAATACCTATGGCATGCTCTAATCTCTGTAATAAAATTTTATGGTCAACAGTATCAAAAGCAGCACTGAGGTCTAACAGAACAAGCACAGAGATGAGTCCACTGTCCGAGGCCATAAGAAGATCATTTGTAACCTTCACTAATGCTGTTTCTGTACTATGATGAATTCTAAAACCTGACTGAAACTCTTCAAATAGACCATTCCTCTGCAGATGATCAGTTAGCTGTTTTACAACTACCCTTTCAAGAATTTTTGAGAGAAAAGGAAGGTTGGAGATTGGCCTATAATTAGCTAAGATAGCTGGGTCAAGTGATGGCTTTTTAAGTAATGGTTTAATTACTGCCACCTTAAAAGCCTGTGGTACATAGCCAACTAACAAAGATAGATTGATCATATTTAAGATCGAAGCATTAAATAATGGTAGGGCTTCCTTGAGCAGCCTGGTAGGAATGGGGTCTAATAAACATGTTGATGGTTTGGATGAAGTAACTAATGAAAATAACTCAGACAGAACAATCGGAGAGAAAGAGTCTAACCAAATACCGGCATCACTGAAAGCAGCCAAAGATAACGATACGTCTTTGGGATGGTTATGAGTAATTTTTTCTCTAATAGTTAAAATTTTGTTAGCAAAGAAAGTCATGAACTCATTACTAGTTAAAGTTAATGGAATACTCAGCTCAATAGAGCTCTGACTCTTTGTCAGCCTGGCTACAGTGCTGAAAAGAAACCTGGGGTTGTTCTTATTTTCTTCAATTAGTGATGAGTAGAAAGATGTCCTAGCTTTACGGAGGGCTTTTTATAGAGCAACAGACTCTTTTTCCAGGCTAAGTGAAGATCTTCTAAATTAGTGAGACGCCATTTCCTCTCCAACTTACGGGTTATCTGCTTTAAGCTACGAGTTTGAGAGTTATACCATGGAGTCAGACACTTCTGATTTAAAGCTCTCTTTTTCAGAGGAGCTACAGCATCCAAAGCTGTCTTCAATGAGGATGTAAAACTATTGACGAGATACTCTATCTCCCTTACAGAGTTTAGGTAGCTACTCTGCACTGTGTTGTTATATGGCATTAGAGAACATAAAGAAGGAATCATATCCTTAAACCTAGTTACAGCGCTTTCTGAAAGACTTCTAGTGTAATGAAACTTATTCCCTACTGCTGGGTAGTCCATCAGAGTAAATGTAAATGTTATTAAAAAATGATCAGACAGAAGGGAGTTTTCAGGGAATACTGTTAAGTCTTCTATTTCCATACCATAAGTCAGAACAAGATCTAAGATATGATTAAAGTGGTGGGTGGACTCATTTACTTTTTGAGCAAAGCCAATAGAGTCTAATAATAGATTAATGCAGTGTTGAGGCTGTCATTCTCAGCATCTGTGTGGATGTTAAAATCGCCCACTATAATTATCTTATCTGAGCTAAGCACTAAGTCAGACAAAAGGTCTGAAAATTCACAGAGAAACTCACAGTAACGACCAGGTGGACGATAGATAATAACAAATAAAACTGGTTTTTGGGACTTCCAATTTGGATGGACAAGACTAAGAGACAAGCTTTCAAATGAATTAAAGCTCTGTCTGGGTTTTTGATTAATTAATAAGCTGGAATGGAAGATTGCTGCTAATCCACCGCCCCGGCCCGTGCTACGAGCATTCTGACAGTTAGTGTGACTCGGGGGTGTTGACTCATTTAAACTAACATATTCATCCTGCTGTAACCAGGTTTCTGTTAGGCAGAATAAATCAATATGTTGATCAATTATTATATCATTTACCAACAGGGACTTAGAAGAGAGAGACCTAATGTTTAATAGACCACATTTAACTGTTTTAGTCTGTGGTGCAGTTGAAGGTGCTATATTATTTTTTCTTTTTGAATTTTTATGCTTAAATAGATTTTTGCTGGTTATTGGTAGTCTGGGAGCAGGCACCGTCTCTACGGGGATGGGGTAATGAGGGGATGGCAGGGGGAGAGAAGCTGCAGAGAGGTGTGTAAGACTACAACTCTGCTTCCTGGTCCCAACCCTGGATAGTCACGGTTTGGAGGATTTAAGAAAATTAGCCAGATTTCTAGAAATGAGAGCTGCTCCATCCAAAGTGGGATGGATGCCGTCTCTCCTAACAAGACCAGGTTTTCCCCAGAAGCTTTGCCAATTATCTATGAAGCCCACCTCATTTTTTGGACACCACTCAGACAGCCAGCAATTCAAGGAGAACATGCGGCTAAACATGTCACTCCCGGTCTGATTGGGGAGGGGCCCAGAGAAAACTACAGAGTCCGACATTGTTTTTGCAAAGTTACACACCGATTTAATGTTAATTTTAGTGACCTCCGATTGGCGTAACCGGGTGTCATTACTGCCGACGTGAATTACAATCTTACCAAATTTACGCTTAGCCTTAACCAGCAGTTTCAAATTTCCTTCAATGTCGCCTGCTCTGGCCCCCGGAAGACAATTGACAATGGTTGCTGGTGTCGCTAACTTCACATTTCTCAAAACAGAGTCGCCAATAACCAGAGTTTGATCCTCGGCGGGTGTGTCGTCGAGTGGGGAAAAACGGTTAGAGATGTGAACGGGTTGGCGGTGTACACGGGGCTTCTGTTTAGGGCTACGCTTCCTCCTCACAGTCACCCAGTCGGCCTGCTTTCCCGGCTGCTCGGGATCTGCCAGGGGGGGGATTTGCAGGAGTTACTGAGGAGGATCAGTATAGAAATGGGAAAATTGAAATATGGTTTGACAGAAACAAATTATCATTAAACTTAAGTAAAACAAAATACATGTTATTTGGCTATTGTAATACAGACATACAGGTTCAGTTACAAGTCGAGGGGGTAGATATTGAAAGGGTACATGAAAATAAGTTTCTGGGGGTGATAATAGATGATAAGATAAACTGGAAGACTCATATAAAACATATACAAAGTAAACTGTCAAGAAGCATTTCAGTTCTAAACAAAGCGAAACATATTATGGACCACAACTCACTCCTCATTCTTTACTGCTCACTGGTTTTACCATATTTACAGTACTGTGCAGAGGTATGGGGTAATACTTATAAAGGTACAACACAATCACTATCAGTAATGCAGAAAAGAGCTATAAGAATTATTCATAATACTGGCTATAGAGATCATACAAATCCACTATTTTTACAATCCAAATTCTTAAAATTCACAGACTTGGTTCATTTTCAAACAGTACAAATTGTGTATAAAGCAATAAACAATTTACTTCCAGCAAATATTAAAAATATGTTTTTTAACAGATCAGGGGATTACAGTCTGAGGGGGAAATTTAATTTAAAGCATCAGTGGGCACGAACAACATTAAAAGGTTTCTGTATTTCTGTCTGTGGGGTGAGGATGTGGAACAGATTGGGAGTGGGGCTCAAGCAATGTCCAAGCATGAACCAGTTCAAACAGCGGTACAAAAATATGTTTTTTTCTGGGTATAGGGAGGAGGAAGGGTAATGAGGGTTAGGGTGTTTTTGTTTTTTCCTTCGGCTTGTAAATATATAGTATTTTGTATGTAAGTAGGTATGTGAAGGTGTATATTTATGTTTGTGTATATATATGTGTATATATGTATATGTGTATGTATGTTGATGTGTGTATGTATATATATATGTGTATGTATATGTATATATATATATATTGATATCGATTTAGGTGTGTAGGAATCTATGTGTATATGTGGCAAAGGGTATTACTGGTTGTGGGGAAGAAGGGGTAGGGATAAATAAGCTGATGCTTCACCCTACCCCTTTTCGGACATGTTGGGTACACAGTAGGAACTTTTTTGTTGTTGTCTTTACTGATCTATCTTGTAATTGTTGTTGTATCAAATGTTCGAAATAAACAGTTTTCATTCATTCATTCATTCATCACTAATTGAAGAAAATAAGAACAACCCCAGGTTTCTTTTCAGCACTGTAGCCAGGCTGACAAAGAGTCAGAGCTCTATTGAGCTGAGTATTCCATTAACTTTAACTAGTAATGACTTCATGACTTTCTTTGCTAACAAAATTTTAACTATTAGAGAAAAAATTACTCATAACCATCCCAAAGACGTATCGTTATCTTTGGCTGCTTTCAGTGATGCCGGTATTTGGTTAGACTCTTTCTCTCCGATTGTTCTGTCTGAGTTATTTTCATTAGTTACTTCATCCAAACCATCAACATGTTTATTAGACCCCATTCCTACCAGGCTGCTCAAGGAAGCCCTACCATTATTTAATGCTTCGATCTTAAATATGATCAATCTATCTTTGTTAGTAGGCTATGTACCACAGGCTTTTAAGGTGGCAGTAATTAAACCATTACTTAAAAAGCCATCACTTGACCCAGCTATCTTAGCTAATTATAGGCCAATCTCCAACCTTCCTTTTCTCTCAAAAATTCTTGAAAGGGTAGTTGTAAAACAGCTAACTGATCATCTGCAGAGGAATGGTCTATTTGAAGAGTTTCAGTCAGGTTTTAGAATTCATCATAGTACAGAAACAGCATTAGTGAAGGTTACAAATGATCTTCTTATGGCCTCGGACAGTGGACTCATCTCTGTGCTTGTTCTGTTAGACCTCAGTGCTGCTTTTGATACTGTTGACCATAAAATTTTATTACAGAGATTAGAGCATGCCATAGGTATTAAAGGCACTGCGCTGTGGTGGTTTGAATCATATTTGTCTAATAGATTACAATTTGATCATGTAAATGGGGAATCTTCTTCACAGACTAAAGTTAATTATGGAGTTCCACAAGGTTCTGTGCTAGGACCAATTTTTGCTTTTTGGTATTGCTTAAATTTTCATTGTTACGCAGATGATACCCAGCTTTATCTATCCATGAAGCCAGAGGACACACACCAATTAGCTAAACTGCAGGATTGTCTTACAGACATAAAGACACGGATGACCTCTAATTTCCTGCTTTTAAACTCAGATAAAACTGAAGTTATTGTACTTGGCCCCACAAATCTTAGAAACATGGTGTCTAACCAGATCCTTACTCTGGATGGCATTACCCTGACCTCTAGTAATACTGTGAGAAATCTTGGAGTCATTTTTGATCAGGATATGTCATTCAAAGCGCATATTAAACAAATATGTAGGACTGCTTTTTTGCATTTGCGCAATATCTCTAAAATCAGAAAGGTCTTGTCTCAGAGTGATGCTGAAAAACTAATTCATGCATTTATTTCCTCTAGGCTGGACTATTGTAATTCATTATTATCAGGTTGTCCTAAAAGTTCCCTAAAAAGCCTTCAGTTAATTCAAAATGCTGCAGCTAGAGTACTGACGGGGACTAGAAGGAGAGAGCATATCTCACCCATATTGGCCTCTCTTCATTGGCTTCCTGTTAATTCTAGAATAGAATTTAAAATTCTTCTTCTTACTTATAAGGTTTTGAATAATCAGGTCCCATCTTATCTTAGGGACCTCGTAGTACCATATCACCCCAATAGAGCGCTTCGCTCTCAGACTGCAGGCTTACTTGTAGTTCCTAGGGTTTGTAAGAGTAGAATGGGAGGCAGAGCCTTCAGCTTTCAGGCTCCTCTCCTGTGGAACCAGCTCCCAATTCAGATCAGGGAGACAGACACCCTCTCTACTTTTAAGATTAGGCTTAAAACTTTCCTTTTTTGCTAAAGCTTATAGTTAGGGCTGGATCAGGTGACCCTGAACCATCCCTTAGTTATGCTGCTATAGACGTAGACTGCTGGGGGGTTCCCATGATGCACTGTTTCTTTCTCTTTTTGCTCTGTATGCACCACTCTGCATTTAATCATTAGTGATCGATCTCTGCTCCCCTCCACAGCATGTCTTTTTCCTGGTTCTCTCCCTCAGCCCCAACCAGTCCCAGCAGAAGACTGCCCCTCCCTGAGCCTGGTTCTGCTGGAGGTTTCTTCCTGTTAAAAGGGAGTTTTTCCTTCCCACTGTAGCCAAGTGCTTGCTCACAGGGGGTCGTTTTGACCATTGGGGTTTTACATAATTATTGTATGGCCTTGCCTTACAATATAAAGCGCCTTGGGGCAACCGTTTGTTGTGATTTGGCGCTATATAAAAAAATTGATTGATTGATTGTTTAGGTGTTAATGATGGCATTTGTTTAGCTTTTCTGTATGTAAATCCCATTTCCTTTAGGCGGTTTCTTACAGTTCGGTCACAGACGTTGACTCCAGTTTCCTCCCATTCGTTCCTCATTTGTTTTGTTGTGCATTTTCAATTTTAGAGACATATTGCTTTAAGTTTTCTGTCTTGACGCTTTGATGTCTTCCTTGGTCTACCAGTATGTTTGCCTTTAACAACCTTCCCATGTTGTTTGTATTTGGTCCAGAGTTTAGACACAGCTGACTGTGAACAACCAACATCTTTTGCAACATTGCGTGATGATTTACCCTCTTTTAAGAGTTTGATAATCCTCTCCTTTGTTTCAATTGAGATCTCTCGTGTTGGAGCCATGATTCATGTCAGTCCACTTGGTGCAACAGCTCTCCAAGGTGTGATCACTCCTTTTTAGATGCAAACTAATGAGCAGATCTGATTTGATGCAGGTATTAGTTTTGGGGATGAAAATTTACGGGGTGATTCCATAATTTATTCCTCAGAATTGAGTGAGTCCATATTTTTTTCCCTCTGCTTGGTTTAAAAAAGTAACCATTACTGACTGCCACTATTTTTTTTCCTGATTTCTTTTAGTGTTTCTTAAAGCCAGAAAGTTGCCATTTGAAATTACTTTAGGTTTGTGTCATGTCTGTGATCTTCTTTTTTTCTACAAAATTAAATCAACTGAATGAACATCCTCCGAGGCCGGTGATTCCATAATTTTTGCCAGGGGCTGTAATACTAAAAATAATATGTAATAATACAACTAATAACTACAGATAATGATAGTAATAATATACAAATAATGAATGCTTATGAGTTCAATGGTACGAATTTCATGAGGTGAAAGCTGGAACATACCATTCAACAAGGCGAGGCCATGTTGAATGGTGCACACACACCATTAATCCAGAGGTCCTTCTGTGTTTGTAAGTGATGATATATTCAAAATAAAATAAACTGTAAATTTTACAGTTTATTTTCCAGTTGAAAGGCTTCATGTTTCCAAAAAAGCTCTGAGTTTGATAAACAGCAGACACCTGAGAGATCTGAGTGGGACGGGGAGAGACAGACAGAGAGAGAGAGAGAGAGATGAGGAGGAGGGGTGGAGAGGAGGAGCACAGCATCAGTGAAAGAGGAAAGTGAAACTGATTCACAAAGTTTTTAATTTAAAAGAGCAGGACTGACAAATCAGTCCAGGTTCAGCTCTTGTTCAAACAAGGCACTTAGGTGTTATATTGTTTAAAAAGAAATGTCATGCATTCCCACTCAAACATGTTCAAACATAACTGTCAGGATGACAGTAAAACTGCCTGCTTCACAGGATTAAAAGCTACTGTGTCATTTTTGAAGAAGAGAGTGAATGCTATGTTCATTAAATAATGTGTTTTAACATTATCAACATTATTTAATTTATTAACATAGACTTGCAAAAAAGAACTTTGATCTTACAAATATTAAAACATAAATATAATTTTGTGTTTACAACCCCAATTCCAATGAAGTTGGGACATTGTGTAAAATGTAAATAAAAACAGAATACAATGATTTGCAAATCCTCTTCAACCTATATACAATTGAATACACCATAAAGACAAGATATTTAATGTTCAAACTGATAAACTTTATTGTTTTTGTGCAAATATTTGCTCATTTTGAAATGTATGCCTGCAACACGTTTCAAAAAAGCTGGGACAGTGGTATGTTTACCACTGTGTTACATCACCTTTCCTTCTAACAACACTCAATAAGCGTTTGGGAACTGAGGACACTAATTGTTGAAGCTTTGTAGGTGGAATTCTTTCCCATTCTTGCTTGATGTACGACTTCAGTTGTTCAACAGTCCGGGGTCTCTGTTGTCGTATCTTGTGCTTCATAATGCGACACACATTTTCAATGGGTGACAGATCTGGACTGCAGGCAGGTCAGTCTAGTACCCACACTCTTTTACTACGAAGCCACGCTGTTGAAATACATGCAGAATGTGGCTTGGCATTGTCTTGCAGAAATAAACCCGGATGTACCTTTCAGCATTGATGGTGCCATCACAGATGTGTAAGTTGCCCATGCCATGGGCACTAACACCCACCCCATACTATCACAGATGTTGGCTTTTGAACTTTGTGCTGGTAACAATCTGGATGGTCTTTTTCCTCTTTTGGCCGGAGGACACGACATCCATGATTTCCAAAAACAATTTGAAATGTGGACTCATCAGACTACATCACACTTTTCCACTTTGCGTCTTTCTATTTCAAATGACTTCTGGCCGACAGAAGGTGGCGGAGTTTCTGGATGTTGAACTGTGAACTGTGTTAACTGACAATGGTTTTCTAAAGTGTTCCTGAGCCCGCGCGGTAAGATCCTTTACACAATGATGTTGTTTTTTTAATGCAGTGCTGCCTGTGTGATCAAAGGTCACAGACATTGAATGTTGGTTTTTGGCCTTGCCGCTTCCGTATAGAAAGTTCTCCAGATTGTCTGAATCTGTTGTGTGGGGCCGCTGAAGAGGAGGTACTGCTGGCCCACCACCACCAGAGGGCGCCCTGCCTGGAGTGCGGGCTCCAGGCACCAGAGGGCGCTACCGCATCATGGGAGTAATCTGGGTGACAGCTGTCACCCATCACCAAACACAGCTGTTTCTACTCAGCACCGAGGTATATCAGGAGGACGGCGTCTCCACCTCAGTGCCGAGATATCGCCTAAGACCAAGGTAACATTCTCTGCAGCATATTCTGTGATTGACAAACTTGTTAAACCTTTCAGGACTGGTGACTACTGAGACCCTCCTTCTTTGGATAAGTACTCACCTTCCTGCTGAACTTTGCCAAGAGGTGGAGGCGGCTTCTCCCCTCTCTGTACTGGGTGCGTTCATCCACTCCTGTGTGTTCTTGCTCTCTCCTGCCAGCAGTACCGGATCCGACGAGCGGAGGCAGTGGCCACCTGGGAATTCGGGACTTGGCGGTTCCAGTATTTCCAGGGTTCGGTGGCAGTGGAGATCTGGGTGGTTCCGGTTCGACTGAGACGGACGTCTCCTATCTTCGAGCCTGCCCACACGACACCAGCGGATTCGACCCTAAACATTGTGTTTGTTATACTACTCGTGCTTGTTTCAGTAGTAAATCTTGTTTTTTACTTCCTCCATTGTCCATTCATTGCGCCCCCTGTTGTGGGTCCGTGTTCCTACACTTTCACAACAGAATCTTCTGATTATATTATGGACTGTAGATCAGGGGTGGCCAAGTTCGGTCCTCGAGAGCCACATTCTCTACACTCTTCATTGTCTCCTTGCTCCAACACACCTGAATCCAATGAAAGACTCATTAGCAGACTTTTAATGAGCCTTTCATTGCATTCACGTGTGCTGGAGCAGGGAGACAATGAAGAGTGTAGAGAATGTGGCTCTCGAGGACCGAACTTGGCCACCCCTGCTGTAGATGATCGAATCCCTAAATTAATTGCAACTGAACGTTGAGAAACATGGTTCTTAAACTGTTGGACTATTTTTTTCATGCAGTTCACAAAGTGGTGATCCTCGCCCCATCTTTGCTTGTGAACGGCTGAGCTTTTTGGGGATGCTCCTTTTATACCCAGTCATGACACTCACCTGTTTCCAATTTATCTGTTCATTGTGGAATGTTCCAAACTGGTGTTCTTTGAGCACTCATCAACTTTCCCAGTTTTTTGTTGCCCTGTCCCAGCTTTTTTGAAACGTGTTGCAGGCATCCATTTCAAAATGAGCAAATATTTGCACAAAAACAAAAAAGTTTATCAGTTTGAACATTAAATATCTTGTCTTTGTGGTGTATGCAATTGAATATAGGTTGAAGAGGATTTGCAAATCATTGTATTCGGTTTTTATTTACATATCACACAACGTCCCAACTTCATTGCAATTGGGGTTGTATTATTCTTGCTTTCAATGCATCTAAAACTACCCAAAAGTTGTTCAAATAAGGCTTGCAAATAATGTTTTAGTGGTTTAAAACCCTATAGCTTCGGGGGGCCGCGGACCCTCAATGCTATGTGCCACGATCACATAATTTACCTGGCACTAAAATGGTCCTAGCTAAAACCCTGATTGTAAAAAATGTGATGATGATGATGATGTAATATTGATGATGGTGATGTTGATTATGATTAAGGTTATGACAATGATGATGATGATGATGATGTTGATGTTGATCATGACTGTGATTAAGTTTGTGATGATGATGATCATGATGTAACCATGTTCTTTAGGTCCTTCAGACTTTTTTCAGCAAAATGGTTCTTGGGAGCATGAGCAGGACTAAAACCTTTCAGCTTCTGGGGAGCTCCCCCCCATACTCCCCACCTTTTTAAGCTTTTTTTTTTTTTTTTTTGCTTTTCAGCTGACTCTACACCCCCCCCCCCCCCCCCCCCCCCCATTCCAGCCCTCTTAAACCCCTGCCACTTTAAGCATTTCTTTTAAGTAGATGTAAATTAATATTCAAAGTTTTCAGCTAGTTGACAGTAGGGCTATACAATATGGCCAAATTATCATATCTCAGTATTGTCATATCAATATTATATACAATATGACTATGATTTGACACAAAGTGCAGCAACAGTGAAAATTAAACATTCTTAAACAAAACAGGAATAACAGCACACTCATTTTGCACTCATCATAAGGTTAGGATACTGTGCCCTCCAAAAGTATTGGAACACTTCACACATTTTAATTTCTTTATGCCATTTTAAATACAAGAAAAACAAAAGAAAGAAAGAAAGAAAGAATAAAAATGTCTAAAATTATCTTCCTCAAACTGAAAGCAAATCTCTAAAAATTGATAAAACCTGTAAATAATAATCAGTTTTATTGCCAGTTTTCTTTAGACAAGTCAGGGGATGGAAACATGAACATTTCCAAGTCACTGAATATGTCTTGGACTTTATTTACATCAATTATGAAGAAATACAAAAGTTTCTTTCACCAAAACATCAAATCTAGGCTTTCATCTGAAATGTACTTTCTGTCAAATTGAGGCTGAACTTTCAGGTCTTCTTTTTAAGAAAATCCTCCTCTACACCACTTCATCAGGAAGCTGGATTTTATATTTTAATTAATTTATATCAAGTTGTAGAGATTTGCTTTCAGTTTAAGTTAAAGGAAGATCATTTTAGAAAAGAAATTTACAACCAAAATTACAATGAAGTTGAGACATTGTGTAAACTGTAAATAAAAACAGAATGCAATGATTTGCAAATCCTCTTCAACCTATATACAATTGAATACACCATAAAGACAAGATATTTAATGTTCAAACTGATAAGCTTTATTGTTTTTTGTGCAAATATTTGCTCATTTTGAAATGGATGCCTGCAACATGTTTCAAAAAAGCTGGGACAGTGGTATGTTTACCACTGTGTTACATCACCTTTCCTTCTAACAACACTCAATAAGCGTTTGGGAACTGAGGACACTAATTGTTGAGCTTTGTAGGTGGAATTCTTTCCCATTCTTGCTTGATGTACAACTTCAGTTGTTCAACAGTCCGGGGTCTCCATTGTCATATTTTGCATTTCATAATGCTCCACACATGTTCAATGGGTGACAGGTCTGGACTGCAAGCAGGCCAGACTAGTACCTGCATTATTTTACTATGAAGCCACGCTGTTGTAACACGTGCAGAATGTGTCTTGGCATTGTCTTGCTGAAATAAGCAGGGACATCCCTGAAAAAGACGTTGCTTGGATGGCAGCATGTGTTGCTCCAAAACCTGGATGTACCTTTCAGCATTTATGTTACCATTACAGATGTGTAAGTTGCCCATACCCAAACTTCAGTTTAAGAAGTGTTTATTTTTCAGTAGCTTTTACATAATATATGATAGACATGTTAGATTTACACAGAAATGAAGCAGTTTTGGAGCTGATTCCGCTATGTTGGATTAGCAGTCACAGACCAGATATCACGGTGCCTCGCTACTGTGACAAGCTGTCACTACCCCCCCCCCCCCCCCCCAAGAAAAACAGATTTGCAAGATTCATGGCATCTATTAGAAAAAATGTTAGTTTCTCAAACCTGTAATCTGGGTCAAGAAAAAGTTCAGGATGATCCTGTCTATACTTCTTTGATTCTGCTCGGGTAGGACATCTTTGGATTATGGCACAATTGTAGAAATGATGATAATACTGCCCATTGATGTAATACTTATTGCAGCTGCCATGACAACTCTGTAAATTTGTGGCAGGTCCCTGGCCAGGCAGCCTTTGCTGTTTCTTGACTTGCCCTGACTGCTGAAGCACTGCCAAAGATAAACAGAAGCCATAGCGTACAAGCAGGCCCAACAATGCTGAGATGAGATTTATTGTCATTGTCATTACACGAGTGCAACAACAACGAAATTACGTTTACACTCCAATTACCTCAGACAAGATAAAGTAGTTTATCCACACTTATTACTAGTTTACCGTAATAATGGCACACATGAGAATTAAAGACAACAGATATACATTTGACATTGTTTATGTGCCCTAAGCTTGAAGCAGTTCGTCATCCGAATTGAGGTAAAGTAGGTGAAGGCTGCAGCAGGAGGGGCCCGCGCCGCCCAGCTTGGGGAGTTGAAAGCTGCAGCAATAAAAACTGAGCTGCCTTCGAGGTGGCAGAGAGGAAGTCAGGGTAAGGGGAGTGGAGAGACACGGTGAGTAATAGGGATGGAGGGAAGGAGACATGCTTTGTGTGCAGATGAGTTAAGTTTCTGTCAGTTTTTGTCCGTGTGTGTAAAGTCTGACGTTGCTAGGCAACAGCAGGCTGAGGGGGGTAGATAGAAAAGAGGGGGGGGAGCCAAATTCCTTCATCAAGGCCATAGAGCCATCTGGGGGAAGATCAGGGTATTTGGCCTTCAGGAGCTTATAATGCTGCCATGTTGATGTTAGATGGTGAGATACAGAATTCCATTTACTGCATCTCTGACCATCCACAGTCCAAATTTATAAAGAATATTCTCCAGTCCTCAGCATCACATTCCTTTGCAATTCAGCCGTATGTTCCAAGATGGTATCCATTTTGCGTTTGAGTTCAAGAGTTCACACAGTCTGAGATTGCACAGCATTGCCCAACTCATTAATCATGACGGACAGATGAGGGGACGAGATTCTGGAAGCAGCCGTCTTGCTAATATTCCTGTGGGTCAGGGCAGCACATAAACCAATCAGCACCAAACCTCCCACCATAAAAACGAATAGAAATAAATCCTTAACATCTTCCACAGAGAATGGAGCCAAGCATGTCACACTCCATTTTCTCAGGTGTCAAGAGCATAGCCTGCTGGATAGGTTGCACCAGGGCATGCAGGGTCCCCCACCCTGATTTCCTTGTTGAAAAAAAAAATGGTGTCAGTAGCATTGAGAGACCAGCTGATCAATTCCATGGTTAATCCAAATCTTAATTTGAAGAATTCACAGTCTGGTGAAGCTGGGACTTTGAAGGTCGGAGCAGAGATAGAGAACAGAAAGGAGGAGAGGAGAGGGGAGGAATACAACTGTCCTTGCCGGAGTCCCAAGCTGATAAATATATATGCTTGTTTCTGCATTCTTCCCTTGTTCCATTCCAGGGGTGTATGCAGTCAAGGCATTGATTAGGGCATTCCTCTGGTGCCTGGTTTCCTTGTCCTTGCCATCAAGTTTGTCATTGACACTCTTCAGCTGCAAGCTGAAAATTTCCATTGTTAGTCATAAGCAATTATATATATTTGACTGTTCAGATACTGTATAATTTGAGCTACATGGTCATAACTGGTATTCAGCTCAACATCTTATTGGACAGGCCCTATATTTTTAACAAGTTGTTTATATTGCTTCCAGAATTTTCTCATTACTTATCAGCTAGGAATACCTCACTCATGAAAGCAGATCAGACAAAAATGATGAATTGTATGTACCAACTGCTATCTGTGATGATCATCTCAGCAGCATCCACATTGTTCTCTCTCCTGGTATGTCCGGGAACCGACACTTTCAGAGACTGGCTGAGCATGCAGTGCATCAAACTTTGTCATTCAGCTGTTTGATACTGTGAATGATGCCATTCTGCTTCTCCTGGGACACAAAATGTATATATCCATATGTTACATGTTGCATATCTCACCCATATTGGCCTCTCTCCATTGGCTTCCTGTTAATTCTAGAGTAGAATTTAAAATTCTTCTTCTTACTTATAAGGTTTTGAATAATCAGGTCCCATCTTATCTTAGGGACCTCATAGTACCATATCACCCCAATAGAGCGCTTCGCTCTCAGACTGCAGGCTTACTTGTAGTTCCTAGGATTTTTAAGAGTAGAATGGGAGGCAGAGCCTTCAGCTTTCAGGCTCCTCTCCTCTGGAACCAGCTCCCAATTCAGATCAGGGAGACAGACACCCTCTCTACTTATAAGATTAGGCTTAAAACTTTCCTTTTTGCTAAAGCTTATAGGTGACCCTGAACCATCCCTTAGTTATGCTGCTATAGACTTAGACTGCTGGGGGGTTCCCATGATGCACGGAGTGTTTCTTTCTCTTTTTGCTCTGTATGCACCACTCTGCATTTAATCATTAGTGATTGATCTCTGCTGTCTTTCACAGCATGTCTTTTTCCTGGTTCTCTCCAAGTGCTTGCTCACAGGGGGTCGTTTTGACCGTTGGGGTTTTTCTGTAATTATTGTATGGCTTTGCCTTACAATATAAAGCGCCTTGGGGCAACTGTTTGTTGTGATTTGGCACTATATAAATAAAATTGATTTGATTCTCTTCTTGGGCTATGAATAGTGGAGGCTGGTAACTCAGGGAACATTTAGATCGTGAGAGTTCAGTAGCAGTGCTGACTTGGGAGTTATGAGCACACTCAACCCACGGCACGTGAGCAATCCAGGATGAATGGTAAGACGTGGAGGAAAGGCAGAGAGGAAAGGCTTTATAAATCATGATGAACTGGAGAAAGCAAACAAACTTAATAATTTTTTCTCAGGTTTGAAACTCAGGACTATTCTTTGGAATGCAATCATGTGTTAACAGTCTCTTCCTGTTACTAAGATCTAACAGCACCAGAACTGTAGTGGTGTCTGATTCCATTGCAAGCACAAAATAATTTCCCACTTTAACATCATTTACCACCGAGGTACACCACAGAATGCCACAGGAGGTCCTTCCTCCCTGTGGCAATCAGACTGTATAACTCTTCCCCCTTCTGCAGGATGAATAGTTACTCAGAGCTATGTGCAATACTGTCAACATCTTGTGCAAGTGTCTTCCATCATTTTGTATAAACATGAGATATGCTCAAGCATGCTGGGATATATTTAACCTAATGTCATCTATTTTCTTCTCAAAGTAATCTTAGAAATCTCGGGTAAAAGGAGAGTGATTTACAGGTGGTTGTCCATGAATAAGTGTTGCCACTGTGTCAAACAGGAAGTATGAATTATGAATTATTGGAATTATATTTGAATTATGCTTGTTTGTTGATCATATCAGAGTAATAGGCCGCTTTGTAGCCAGTAGTGCACGCTTATAGTCTAGAACAGCATCACACCACACAAAGTGGATTATTTCTAGTTTTGAACTACACCATTTTTGTTGTAGACCTCTAGCCTTATGCTTGACGCCACGTAAGTAACCACTGAACCAAGGCGACTGTGTTTTGGGGGTGGCGCAGTTTTAATGTAGGTGGAGCAATCATGCCAAATGTTGTTGTGAGCACTGAGTTTAAGCTGTCCTCATGACTGTCAACTAAATGGTCAATTTCTGAAAGCGACACTAAGGGCCCTGTCCCACTGGCGTTTAGTAGGATTTGCGCATGAAATGAGGAGACAAAAGCTGAGCGTCCGCAACAAAGGTGGGCGGAAATGATAAATGTCCCGGGGTGGATCAGCAAATACATGAGGAAGAAAAGCGGATATAACAGGTAACAGAAGCAAAGGCGACCGCGGAGGCGCCCCCATGAGGGGCATAGCGGCCGTGATGCACTCGCTCCATCCGTGCCCACTCTGTCTACATGCGCGACATAGCATTTGCGACCGTGATGTGACCGTGCTGGGCACGCGTCATATCTGTTTTGCACGCTGTCCTGGTCCGCCGCCAAGCCACGCCAACCCGTCGGTTGCGGATATCAGTGAATGACAGGGGATATGCGGTGCGTTGGTTGTGTATGTCCTGCATATATCTTCAGTATGTGTTCAGGCAGTGATGCAGATCTCATCCGCAGCAGGATTTTTGAGCCGCTCAAAAATCCTGGCTGCGGACATGCGTGCCTCTGCGGATGATCACGGACGTGTTCGAATGGTGGCCGACTCATACAGGAATGTTACATGGTTATTGCGGTTGTTTGGCAGATGTGGGCCACTTTTGTGCACATTCCATCCGCAAATCCTCCTAAATGCCAGTGGAACAGGGCCCTAAGATATCAGGCAGTCTGGCTGCAAGATCAGTTGTAGATGAAGAATTGATGTGTCGCCATGATGATGAATAAGGTTCTCATTCCAGTGAACAAGGCAACAAGACTGTAAACTTAATAAGTGAGACCACCGACACAAGAGACATGATGTCAATATTTGTGATAGAGATACTGCAAACGAGGACCAAATCCAGGGTATTTCCACTATCATGTGTTGAACCCTGAATGCATTGCTGGAATTGTAATACATGTATAATGTCCATGAATGGTTTGCAGGGGGGGTAAGAAGGCTTATTTATATGAATGTTGACATCACCAACAATCAGAATGTTATTGACACGAGTTGCCAAATTAGAGATAAACTCACTAAATTCATTGAAGAAATCAGATTATGGGCCTGGAGGCCTATATACGGTGACAAAATAACATGGTTGATTTTTATTCTTCTGACCTTCATTATTCAGATTCAGACAACTTTATTAATCCCAAAGAGGGCAATTAATTTCACACCCAATTATCTCAGAAAAATATACAGCAATTAATCCACAATTATTTCTACTTGAACGTAATAATGGCACACATCAGAATTAAAACAACCACACATATACATTTGATTGTCTATGTACGCTAAACTTTGAAACAGTCCGTCATCTGAATTGAGGAAATGTGAGTGTGGGGGCCGCAGCAACAGCTTGAGGGGGGGCTGCAGCTAAAGCCATGCTGTGCCCTGGAGGGGGAAGCGAGTGGCATGAGTGGGGGCTGGGATGGGGTGAGGGACAGGGACAGGAACACAAAGAAGGGGTAGGGGGTGGGAGCATGCATATCAGTCACTGTCCATGTGTGAGTGGCAGATGAGTTATGTTTATGTCAGTTTCTGTCCGTGTGTGTGTAAAGTCTGACAGTGCTCGGCAACAGCAGGCTGGAGAGGGGATAGAGAGATAAGAAGGGGGCACCGAATTTCTTCACCAAGGCCATAGATCCTTCTAGCAGTAGAGCAGGGCATTTGACCTTCAGGAGCCGATAAGGCTGCCATGTTGATGTTCGGCGGAGAGATACAGAAATCATTTACTGCACCTCTGACCATCTAGAGTCCAGTTTTATGAAGAATATTCTCTGGTCTCTGGTCCTCAACAACACATTCCTTTGCAATGCAGTGATATGCTCCAAGATTTTATCCATTTTGCGTTTGAGTTCAAGAGTTAACGTAGTCTGAGATTACACTGCGCCAAACCTCCTACCATAAAAGCGAATAGAAATAAATCGTCAACGTCTTCCACGAAGAGTGGAGCCAAGCATGCCACGCTCCATTTCTCTCAGGCATCGAGAACATAGCCAGCTGGGTAGGTTCCATCAGGGCACGCAGGGTCCCCCAGCCCTGATTTCCTTGTCGAAAAAAGGGTGTCAATGGCATTGAGAGACCATCTGATCAATTCCATGGTTAATCCAAATCTTAATTTGAAGAAGTCACAGTCTGGTGTAGCTGGAACTTTAAAGGTTGGAGCAGACTAGAGAACAGAAAAGGAAGAGAGGAGAGGGGAGGAATGCGACCGCTCTTGCAGTAGTCCCAAGCTCAATATACGTAGTATCCTGGGCAAAGCGGGGCAGCAGATGTTCAAATGAATTATATTTTAGACCCCCAACAGGCAGTAAGCTAAACCCAGATTTATGAATGAGAGCAACAGCCCCACCTTCCTTCATATTACGAAGGACATGACTAAATGCATATGGGTATGCGTGTATGGGTGTATGTGTATGTATATGTGTATATGCATATGTATACATATATATACACGTATATATGTATATAGGTATGTACGTGGGTGTGTATGCATATGTGTGTATGTATGTATGTGTATGTATATATATATATATATATATATACATACTCACATATGTGAGTGCGTGTGTGTGTGTATATATACACTCAACAAAAATATAAACGCAACACTTTTGGTTTTGCTCCCATTTTGTATGAGATGAACTCAAAGATCTAAAACTTTTTCCACATACACAATATCACCATTTCCCTCAAATATTGTTCACAAACCAGTCTAAATCTGTGATAGTGAGCACTTATCCTTTGCTGAGATAATCCATCCCACCTCACAGGTGTGCCATATCAAGATGCTGATTAGACACCATGATTAGTGCACAGGTGTGCCTTAGACTGCCCACAATAAAAGGCCACTCTGAAAGGTGCAGTTTTGTTTTATTGAGGGGGGGATACCAGTCAGTATCTGGTGTGACCACCATTTGCCTCATGCAGTGCAACACATCTCCTTCACATAGAATTGATCAGGTTGTCAATTGTGGCATGTGGAATGTTGGTCCACTCCTCTTCAATGGCTGTGCGAAGTTGCTGGACATTGGCAGGAACTGGTACACGCTGTCGTATACGCCGGTCCAGAGCATCCCAAACATGCTCAATGGGTGACATGTCCGGTGAGTATGCCGGCCATGCAAGAACTTGGACATTTTCAGCTTCCAAGAATTGTGTACAGATCCTTGGAACATGGGGCCGTGCATTATCCTGCTGCAACATGAGGTGATGTTCTTGGATGTATGGCACAACAATGGGCCTCAGGATCTCGTCACGGTATCTCTGTGCATTCAAAATGCCATCAATAAAATGCACCTGTGTTCTTCGTCCATAACAAACGCCTGCCCATACCATAACCCCACCGCCACCATGGGCCACTCGATCCACAACATTGACATCAGAAAACCGCTCACCCACACGACGCCACACACGCTGTCTGCCATCTGCCCTGGACAGTGTGAACCGGGATTCATCCGTGAAGAGAACACCTCTCCAATGTGCCAAATGCCAGCGAATGTGAGCATTTGCCCACTCAAGTTGGTTATGACGACAAACTGGAGTCAGGTCGAGACCCTGATGAGGATGACGAGCATGCAGATGAGCTTCCCTGAGACCGTTTCTGACAGTTTGTGCAGAAATTCTTTGGTTATGCAAACCGATTGTTTCAGCAGCTGTCTGAGTGGCTGGTCTCAGACGATCTTGGAGGTGAACATGCTGGATGTGGAGGTCCTGGGCTGGTGTGGTTACACGTGGTCTGTGGTTGTGAGGCTGGTTGGATGTACTGCCAAATTCTCTGAAACGCCTTTGGAGACAGCTTATGGTAGAGAAATGAACATTCAATACACAAGCAACAGCTCTGGTTGACATTCCTGCTGTCAGTGTTGTGAAAGTGTAGTGACACGGACCCACAACAGGGGGCGTAAATGAACGGACAATGAAAGAGTCGAATATGAACACTTTACTGTTGTGAATGAGCACAACACAGAGGAATGTGAAATTTTACAGACAGTCAATCACAAGGGTGACGTGTGGGCAGGCTCGAGGATAGAAGACGTCTGTCCTGAGATGAACCGGAACCACACGATTTCCTCCGCCACCGAACCCTGAGAATACTGGAGCCGCCAAATCCCAAGTCCCCAGGTGGCCACCGTCTTCGAAGGTCGGATCTGGTACTGCTGGCAGGGAGCAGAGACAATAAGATATGGGTGTGTGCACACCCAGTAACAACAACGGTGGGAATTCCACCTCCACCTCTAACACACACTCGTGCAGCTCCTGTCTACCCACTTATCTGGTAGAGGTGTGAAGCGAAGCCGTCGCTGATCACACCAAACGCCGGTCTCACAGATAAGGAACACCACAGGAAAGCGGCTGCAAAAAAGAGTTCAGACTGACACACAGTTTACTTTAAGGCTGAGAATAGTACCTGAACGGTTCGACGATATCTCGGCAATGAGGTGGAGATGACGTCCGGGTTTTATGGAGTGAGATGATGAAGCATGAATGGGTGACAGCTGTCAAGAGATAATGAGTGACAGCTGTCACCCCCGGCTGTGTCCGTGGCGGCAGCGCCCTCTCGTGCCAGAAGCCCACACTTCAGGCAGGGCGCCCTCTGGTGGTGGGCCAGCAGTACCTCCTCTTCTGGCGGCCCACACAACAGTCAGCATGCCAATTGCACGCTCCCTCAAATCTTGCAACATCTGTGGCATTGTGCTGTGTGATAAAACTGCACCTTTCAGAGTGGCCTTTTACTGTGGGCAGTCTAAGGCACACCTGTGCACTAATCATGGTGTCTAATCAGCATCTTGATATGGCACACCTGTGAGGTGGGATGGATTATCTCAGCAAAGGAGAAGTGCTCACTATCACAGATTTAGACTGGTTTGTGAACAATATTTGAGGGAAATGGTGATATTGTGTATGTGGAAAAGGTTTTAGATCTTTGAGTTCATCTCATACAAAATGGGAGCAAAACCAAAGTGTTGCTTTATATTTTTGTTGAGTGTATATATATATATATATATATATATATATATATATACACATATTCTATTTCTACCTTATTTCTTATGTCTTGTACTGTTACAAGTATTATTATTATTGCTTATCCTTGCACACGCTGTTCGATGAACATTTTACTCTACTTGCACCCACCTTGTGTGCTTTCTTAAGAGCTGACGTAACGTGAATTTCTCCTCTGTGAGATCAATAAAGTTTATCTATCTATCTATCTATCTATCTATCTATCTATCTATCTATCTATCTATCTATCTATCTATCTATCTATCTATCTATCTATCTATCTATAAATGTGTATTCTGGTGGGCAGGCTAAACTAAGGACCTCAGTGGTGTTGACATTTGGGCTTTTAGGATTTAGGAGTGGTTCCAGAGTAGCGTATATATAAGATGCCTAAAATTTTGTGTTTGATTTATGAAGTATGTATGATTTATGAAATACACGGCTTGATGGAAGCAGACATGGAATGTTTGACATTGTAGGATCAGCCAGTGGGACATCCTCAATATTACTGTTTTCAAATTTAGTAATGGGAACTAAATTTCCAAAACATGTTCCTCTAAGTTCTTTATGGGTACATCTGCTGAAACAGGCCACAGACAACCTGAAAAATATTCCTTCTTGCCACATAAACTGCACTAGTGGATTTTCTGCACTAATTTTCCCACTAAGCTAATGGATTCCACACCGACATTAATCATAGGCCCTGCAGGGTCTCTAATCACCTGCTCCCTGGCCTGCTGTACAGTCGTAATGTTACCCTCCCTGTAGAACTCTATCTATTTTTGCAGAAGAGATGGCGGCACCTTCCCCAGTAGGGTGAAGGCTGTCCAGCATCAGCAAGCCATGGTGACCCCATAAAGAGGGCCAGTTATCAATAAAAATAAAGCCTTGCTGCCTACAAAATTGTACCAGCCACCTATTCAATACTATGATATTGTACAAGATTGGCACATTTTGACAGAGTCATGATCCTTGATTAACAAGCCTAGACACTGCCAGTTTCACGAGTTTATGTCTGCATTCTGAAATCAACTGTCACCAGTAGTGGGCACAGTTCTGCTAATCCACTAACCACTAATAAATCAAAGCTAATGTTTTCATTATCAGATTAGCTATTCGGATAACTTTGAAAACCATCATCAGACCTACTATCTTCCGATAAATTTTGGTCCGATAATTTTTAGATCGCTAACATGTTTTTGCAGGTGTAGTGAATAAAGCTTTAACAGTTATAAACATTTGTTAAATCTGATATCAATTATTTTAGTGCTTATCTGTTAAATATTTTGTAGCAGATAAAAAGCTCTATTCTCTGTAAACAGAGGAGAGCTGGTTTCAGAAGAAACCGTTCTATTCTATGCCATCAGAGGAGAGCTGGTCAGAAGATAATTGCTGTTGACACCATACGAACGTATTGGCAGTATCACCCAAGTCATCCAGAGGCATATAGTTTTAACTTGTGGTTAAATTTTAACCAAACTAATTTTGGACATGTTATTTAATTAACATCATATCACTTCTGACGTTTTATAAAGTGAAAATATCAGCTATATGCTTTAGTTTTAAAGTACGAGGGCTGTCCGTAAAGTATAGGTCCTTTTTATGTTTTTCAAAAACTATATGGATTTCATTCATATGTTTTTACGTCAGACATGCTTGCACCCTCGTGTGCATGCGTGAGTTTTTCCACGCCTGTCGGTGACGTCATTCGCCTGTGAGCACTCCTTGTGGGAGGAGTCGTCCAGCCCCTCGTCGGAATTCCTTTGTCTGAGAAGTTGCTGAGAGACTGGCGCTTTGTTTGATCAAAATTTTTTCTAAACCTGTGAGACACATCGAAGTGGACATGGTTCGAAAAATTAAGCTGGTTTTCAGTGAAAATTTTAACAGCTGATGAGAGATTTTGAGGTGATTCTGTCGCTTTAAGGACTTTTCACGGTGCGAGACGTCGCTCAGCGCTCTCAGGTGGCGTCATCAGCCTGTTTCAAGCTTAAAACCTCCACATTTCAGGCTCTATTGATCCAGGACGTCGTGAGAGAACAGAGAAGTTTCAGAAGAATTCGGTTTCAGCATTTTATCCGGATATTCCACTGTTAAAGGATATTTTTTTAATGAAAGACGTGCGGGCGGGTCCGCGCGTCGGGACGCAGCCGACCGGGCGCGGCGGCACAGGAAAAACACCTCCGTGTTGATAACCATTTATTAAAATCCAGTTGGCCTTTGATGGCTTTCAGTGGAGTGAGTATATGAGAAATTGTTTATCAGCTGGAGATGTTCCAACTTGTCCTCAAGGCTTCCAACAGAGGTGTTTTTCCTGTGGCGGAGCGTCGCGGCGGCTGCGAGCCGACGCTGCAATCCGCCCGCACGTCTTTCATTAAAAAAATCTCCTTTAACAGTGGAATATCCGGATAAAATGCTGAAACCGACTTCTTCTGAAACTTCTCTGTTCTCTCACGACGTCCTGGATCAACAGAGCTTGAAATGTGGAGGTTTTAAGCTTCAAACAGGCTGATGACGCCGCCTGAGAGCGCTGCGCGACGTCTCGCACCGTGAAAAGTCCTTAAAGCGACAGAATCACCTCAAAATCTCTCATCAGCTGTTAAAATTTTCACTGAAGACCAGCTTAATTTTTCGAACCATGTCCACTTCGATGTGTCTCACAGGTTTAGAAAAAATTTTGATCAAACAAAGCGCCAGTCTCTCAGCAACTTCTCAGACAAAGGAATTCCGACGAGGGGCTGGATGACTCCTCCCACAAGGAGTGCTCACAGGCGAATGACGTCACCGACAGGCGTGGAAAAACTCACGCATGCGCACGAGGGTTCAAGCATGTCTGACGTAAAAACGTGAATGAAATCCATATAGTTTTTGAAAAAAATAAAAAGGACCTATACTTTATGGACAGACCTCGTATTGCACTAATTTTGAAGGTTTTAGTGTGGACATGCCTCAGCAGTGCTAGTGCATTATGGGTAAAAGTTCACGAGAGGAGAAATGCATTTGAGACGCTCTGATCAGGTTCCACATGGACAACAGCATTAAACTCTTTGTATATTGTGCCTAAAACTCTTGTGAATATATTCTCTGGGTTTATAGATGTTATTGTGTTTGTTTTATGTAAAAATGCCAGAAGAAGCTCAGGTTGCTTCTCCATTATTTTCAATTGGAATCACTGTGAGTTGCATTTGCTTCCTGTTTGCTCTTTCACGTCGTGCTTATTGTCCTTTGTCGCCCTCGTCTAATTCAGGTGAATATCTGTCATTTTGGGCGACTGGGCGTGAACGTCGGGCCTCTGAAAATGCATACTGCCTTCCAAACGCATGTTATTGTATTATTATGTATTTTCAATTGATTTGGTGCATCAAAGCTCACCAAAAATCATGGTTTGTCCTTATTACATGTTCTTTTAATTTAGTGAGTTACAAGATGACAGGGAACCACTGATGGAGCCAGAAAGTCAAAAACAATCAGTTCTAAGTGCAGACTGCAGCCTCCTGGTGAACTGTGAAGATACTGCAGGTGGACCGTGAGAGATCATAAAAAATAAACACTTTGCAAAAAAGTTTAAAGCTACATCAAAACATTTTTGAATATTTTAAAAATGCAATCAGAACTAATAATAAAAAAAGGGCCATGAGATTTAACTTGCACATTAGTCTTCAAATCAGGGCTGGCCGGGATGGACTGACTGACTGACTGTCTGACTGACTGACTGACTCACTCACCTGCACTTTTGCTCTCTTCAGCCTATCTTGTTAACTGAAAGTGTAAGTGCCCCATAGGGAAACAAATAAAATGTTGAGGATTGTGACTTTCTCGCTAAGGAACTGATTGATTTTATTTTTTTGTAAAGAATGAATCACAGCACATAAAAATAGCATATGTCAGGAGTCATAAGATGCCACGAGGATTGTAGCTGCAATTTAGGAATGTGGAGCCATCAGGGGAGAGTTAGACTGTTTCATCTTGATCCCACACTGATTGCAGTGGCATCGGGAAATCAGTAAGTGCTCTCACAGTCTAATCAGCACCAAGTGTGTTTGATTTTTATTTTTGTCATACAGGCACAGCTTGATGAGTAAAAGAATTGTTTCATCCTTGGGAAACTGTTGATTGCTCAAACACAGCTCACAGCACAATTAAGTCCTGTGCATCTTAAACAAATCATTCATGGCAAGGAACTTATTAAGATACAAGTGCATAGTACACCGTGCATACAGCACCAAAAGTAGCCTGATATCATAATCCTATAAATATAGACACATCTGTGGTTCTGTGACTTGTATGTGTGTGTGTGTGTGTGTGTGTGTGTGTGTGTGTGTGTGTGTGTGTGTGTGTGTGTGTGTGTGTGTGTGTGTGTGTGTGTGTGTGTGTGTGTGTGTGTGTGTGTGTGTGTGTGTGTGTGTGCGGCAGATTGTATCGGAGTTTGCGGAATCAATACAATACAGAACATGAAACAAAAAAATTTAAAATGAAAATAATCAAAATGTACAATAAAAATTTTACTGCTATTAAGAAAGAACAAGTTTTGACAGTTACTGCAGAATTATACAACACTTTTATAAGACTGAATGAGAGCACTCAGTCAGTACTGTAGTTTATTTATAGCCTAAAACCACTGCATCAAAGAGCTGATTCCAATGGTGTGATGCATTTTTTTTCCAAAAATTACTTATAACTTGGTAAGTTCGGATTCTGAACGCGAATTAGCCAGGGATCCACTCATCACGATGGCGACCACTGTACAAATAACTCCCCCAGAGACATTTGACTTTTCTCATCCTGCTGAATGGCCAAAGTGGATCAGAAGGTTTGAAAGGTTTTGCATTGCAACCGCTCTCGACAATAAGCCTGACTAATATCAGGTCAACTCACTCCTCTATGCTATGGGAGATGCTGCTGACGATGTTTTGTCTGTCTTACCACTGAGTGATGCAGATAAGAAGAATTATGCAACTGCTAAAGAGGCATTTGAGAAGCATTATGTTGGAAAACACAATGTCATTTTTGAAAGAGCACAGTTTAATTCCAGACGGCAACAAGAGGGTGAAAGTGCAGAATCATTCATCACAGCGCTACACAAACTTGCAGAAAACTGTGGATTCGGAGGGCTCAAAGACGAACTTATAAGGGACAGAGTTGTAGTTAGCATAAGAGACAAAAGACTGTCCGAGCAGCTACAAATGAGTTAACTCTCGTTAAAGCCATTCAGAAAGTCAGGCAGAATGAAACTGTAAAGAAACAATTAATACTTCACAGCAGCTCTGCAGAAGAGAAAACACTGAACATGGACACTATAAGGCACTATATAAACAGACATGGCAGAAGAAAGAACAAACGCCAATCAAGCAAAGTGAAAAGGAATGTGGCCGCTGTGGTCGCAAGAAGAAGCACTCATGGAAATAGTGCCCAGCTAAAGAAGTACAGTGTCGAAAATGTCAGAGGAAAGGACATTTTGCTGTAGTCTGTCGCAGTAGTGAAGCTGCAAGGTTACGTGAAGTGACAAAAAATCTAAAAGATACAGACAGTGAGGATTGTGTGTTCCTGGGAGAAGTAGGGACAGTGAGGTCACAGCCCTGGATGCAAAAGGGCAAGTTAAATGGGGAAAACATAGACTTTAAACTCAACACAGGGGCAGATGTTACGTCTATTCCAGAGGGACTATACAGACCAGACAGGGATGGTAAGCTGCAGAAACCTAAGAAGAAACTACTCGGGCCAGGCAGTTACCCACTCAATGTTAAGGGCTGCTTTGGGGCACAGCTGGTAGTGAAAGGGCACAGTGTATCACAGGATGTCTACCTTGTGTCAGGCCTAGTACAGCCACTGTTAAGCAGACCAGCATGTGAGGCTCTAGGCCTCGTGTACAGAGTAAACACAGTCACTGAATCAGAGACAGATTTCTGAGCTAGAGCTGGGAGCCATACCTGTGTTCCACTTCCCCTCAGAGATGCAGTGAGAACAGAGCTGCACAGGATGGAAGAGATGGGAGTTTCAGTTCAACCAGCTTCCTTTTGGCATAGCATCAGCACCGGAACATTTCCAAAGGAGAATGTCGCAGATGCTGGAGGATTTTGAAGGTGTGATTTGTCATGCCGACAATGTGCTTGTGTATGGCAGAGACAGGCAGGAGCATGACCATAGGTTGCACTGTGTGCTCCAAAAGTTTCAGAAGGAAGGTCTCACTCTGAACGAGAAGTGTGAGTTTGCTAAAAGTGAAATCATCTTTGTGGGACACAAAGTTTCAGCAAAAGGTATTGAGGCTGATCCCAACAAGGTAAAAGCAATCCAACAGTTGCCTCAGCCTCAGAGTGTGGAAGATGTGTGCCGTCTCGTGGGAATGGCCAACTATCTCGCAAAGTTCATGCCACAATTAGCCACAATTACCACACCACTAAAAGAGCTACAAAAAGAGAGAAACGAGTGGATGTGGGCGGAGCCATAGGAAACAGCATTCCAGAGACTAAAAGCGATACTAAGCTCTCCTGAAGTGCTCGCTCAGTACTCCAACTCAGCAGATACAAGAGTTGTTGCTGATGCGTCGCCATACGGTATCGGAGCCGTTCTTACTCAGAAGCAGTCCGACGGCTCGTGGCGACCAGCGACATACATCTCAAGAGGACTCACAGACACAGAGAGTCGTTTGCGCAGATAGAAAAGGAGGCACTTACTGTAACGTGGGCATGTGAGAGACTTTCATCTTACCTCATGGGACTACAGTTCACCTTGATTAAGGATCACAAACCCCTGGTTCCCCTCCTGAGCACAAGAGGCCTGGATGACCTACCTCCACACATTCTGAGATTCCGCCTCAGACTGCTGCGCTTTTCTTTTAACTTTGTCCATGTTCCAGGGAAGAACCTTGTTGCCGCTGATCTCCTGTCGCGAGCTCCGCTGGAGGGCCCGCCCTCTGCAGAGGACCTTCAGCTGGACAAAGAAGTAGACATCTTTGTGGACTGTGTTGTATCCCATCTTCAAGCCATGGACCAAAGGCTGGAGGAGATTAAGCTAGCACAAGGTAAAGATGAACTGTGTAAAAAGGTGGTAAATCAGTGTTTGACAGGTTGGCCAGAAAAGTGTAAGCTAGATCCAGAGCTAAAGGAGTACTGGCAATACAGAATAGACTTAAATGTAGCACATGGTCTTCTCATGAAAGGGGGGAGACTGGTGATACCACCTCCACTGAGAGCGGATGTTTTGGCACCTTTCCATGAAGGCCACCAGGACATTTCAAAGTGCAGGGCTAGAACAAGAGAGGCTGTGTGGTGGCCAGGCATCTCAACTCAAATAGGGCAGGTGGTAGACAGATGTGAAACATGTCAAAAGCACAGGGTACAGAATCGTGAACCACTGTTACCAACTCCTATTCCTGACCACCCATGGCAAAAAGTTGGTATGGATCTTTTGAGTGGTCAAAGAAACAATACTTGCTGATTATTGACTTTTTTCTCTAGGTACATTGAGATAGCTGAACTGAGGCACACAACTGCAGAGGTCACTATTAAAACTGTAAAAGAGGCCTTTGCAAGACATGGAGTTGCAGAGACTGTGGTATCAGATAATGGGCCGCAGTTTTCATCAGACCAGTTCAGACAGTTTGCTAAAGAGTACCAGTTCACACATGTCATGAGCAGCCCCAGGTACCCCCAAGCCAATGGGGAGGCAGAGCACACTGTTCATACCATTAAAGACTTGTGGAAAAAGGACTGTGACTACAACAGAGCGCTGCTGGTGTACAGAGCCACCCCGCTGGAGCACGGGTTCTCGCCGGCACAGTTGCTCATGAGGAGACACCTGCGCAGCTCCCTACCACAATCTGCAGCCAAGCTGGTGCCCAAGTGGCCCGATTTGAAGACTTTTCGAAAAAAGGACGAGGAGGGGAGGTGTGAGCAGGCAAAGCAATATAACCAGAGACACTGTGCCAGACCGCTCCCAGAACTAGCGACAGGACAGAAAGTGTGGATAACTACTGAAGGAACCACTGGAGCAGTAGTTAGACCTGCCAGTGCTCCCAGATCTTATGTGGTAGAGACAGACAGGGGTTTTCTAAGGAGAAATAGGAGCCACCTTAGACCAACAGGGACTGTTACCAGATCTGGATGAGTCGTGAGACCTCCAGAAAGGTTGGCTATGTAAATCTGCTAATGGTATGCATTCATGCATATAGAAATGTCTGATAGGCTGTAAAAGAGAACGTTTACCAGAAATGCATTTGTGTTCTATGTTAAAAGTAACTGTACAACAAAAGTATTTAAAATGTTCACATTGAAGAATGCTCCACAGTTATGTTTTTTGTGAGCCATTTTGAGTTGTCTTTATAGAGATGTCTTTAGCTAAAGGAGGAGGTGTAGCGGGAGACTACTGTTCCCACAATGCACTTCTACGGCTGTTGTATTGACTTCCTTGGGGTTGAGTAAAGATGGTAATTTTGCACAAAGCTACGGGGTCTAGAGTCCTGATTGTACAGTATATATTGAGAAATATGTTTTCAAATTCGGAATATGCTAAATTCGCATCTTGCTTTTCATAAATGGGATTCCAATCCTGTAAATCATTTTTTAAGGCAGTGATAGCTTCTTCAGATTACAGGCACTTGCAATATTGTATTTTCTCAGTACATTTTTTATTGAACTTCAGATCAATTACTATAAAAATTGGTAAATGGTCACTAATATCATTAATTAATAAGCCACTTAGTCTTTTGGTATCGATACAATTTGTAAGTATATAATCAATGAGAGTAGCTGAATGTGGTTATTCTTGAAGGCCTAGTAATTTTTGAATACAGATTTAGACTGCACATAGAGCCTGCTCCCAGACCACCAATAACCAGCAAAAATCTATTTAAGTATAAAAATTCAAAAAGAAAAAATAATATAGCACCTTCAACTGCACCACAGACTACAACAGTTAAATGTGGTCTATTAAGCATTATGTCTCTCTTTTCTATGTCCCTGTTAGTAAATGATATTATAATTGATCAACATATTGATTTATTCTGCCTTACAGAAACCTGGTTACAGCAGGATGAATATGTTAGTTTAAATGAGTCAACACCCCCGAGTCACACTAACTGTCAGAATGCTCGAAGCATGGGTCAAGGAGGAGGATTAGCAGCAATCTTCCACTCCAGCTTATTAATTAATCAAAGACCCAGACAGAGCTTTAATTCATTTGAAAGCTTGACTCTTAGTCTTGTCCATCCAAATTGGAAGTCTCAAAAACCAGTTTTATTTGTTGTTATCTATCGTCCATCTGGTCGTTACTGTGAGTTTCTTTGTTATTTTGCAGACCTTTTGTCTGACTTAGTGCTTAGCTCAGATAAGATAATTATAGTGGGTGATTTTAACATCCACATAGATGCTGAGAATGACAGCCTCAACACTGCATTTAATCTATTATTAGACTCAGTTGGCTTTGCTAAAAATGTAAATGAGCCCACCCACCACCTTAGCCACACTTTAGATCTTGTTCTGACGTATGGCATAGAAATTGAAGACTTAACAGTATTCCCTGAAAACCCATTTTTTAATAACATTTACATTTACTTTAATGGACTACCCAGCAGTGGGGAATAAGTTTCATTACAGTAGAAGTCTTTCTGAAAGTGCTGTAACTAGGTTTATGGATATGATTTCTTCTTTGTTATGTTCTTCAATCCCATATACCAACACAGTGCAGAGTAGCTACCTAAACTCTGTGAGTGAGATAGATTATCTCGTCAATAGCTTTACATCCTCATTGAGAACAACTTTGGATGCTGTAGCTCCTCTGAAAAAGAGAGCCTTAAATCAGAAGTACCTGACTCTGTGGTTTAACCCACAAACTCGCAGCATAAAGCAGATAACCCGTAAGCTGGAGAGGAAATGGCATCTAATTTAGAAGATCTTCATTTAGCCTGGAAAAAGAGTCTGTTGCTCTATAAAAAAAAGCCCTCTGTAAAGCTAGGACATCTTACTATTCATCACTAATTGAAGAAAATAAGAACAACCCCAGGTTTCTTTTCAGCACTGTAGTCAGGCTGACAAAGAGTCAGAGCTCTATTGAGCCGAGTATTCCTTTAACTTTAACTAGTAATGACTTCATGACTTTCTTTGCAAATAAAATTTTAACTATTAGAGAAAAAATTATTCATAACCATCCCAAAGACATATCTTTATGTTTGACTGCTTTCCTTAATGCTGGTATTTGGTTAAATCAAATCAAATCAATTTTATTTATATAGTGCCAAATCACAACAAACAGTTGCCCCAAGGCGCTTTAAATTGTAAGGCAAAAGCCATACAATAATTACAGAAAAACCCCAACGGTCAAAACGACCCCCTGTGAGCAAGCACTTGGCGACAGTGGGAAGGAAAAACTCCCTTTTAACAGGAAGAAACCTCCAGCAGAACCAGGCTCAGGGAGGGGCAGTCTTCTTCTGGGACTGTTTGGGGCTGAGGGGAGAGACTCAGGAAAAACACATGCTGTGAAAGAGAGCAGAGATCAATCACTAATGATTAAATGCAGAGTGGTGCATACAGAGCAAAAAGAAAAAGAAACACTCAGTGCATCATGGGAACCCCCCAGCAGTCTAAGTCTATAGCAGCATAAGTAAGGGATGGTTCAGGGTCACCTGATCCAGCCCTAACTATAAGCTTTAGCAAAAAGGAAAGTTTTAAGCCTAATCTTAAAAGCAGAGAGGGTGTCTGTCTCCCTGATCCGAATTGGGAGCTGGTTCCACAGGAGAGGAGCCTGAAAGCTGAAGGCTCTGCCTCCCATTCTACTCCTCAAAACCCTAGGAACTACAAGTAAGCCTGCAGTCTGAGAGCGAAGCGCTCTATTGGGGTGATATGGTACTATGAGGTTCCTAAGATAAGATGGGACCTGATTATTCAAAACCTTGTAGGTAAGAAGAAGAATTTTAAATTCTATTCTAGAATTAACAGGAAGCCAATGAAGAGAGGCCAATATGGGTGAAATATGCTCTCTCCTTCTAGTCCCCGTCAGTACTCTAGCTGCAGCATTTGGAATTAACTGAAGGCTTTTCAGGGAACTTTTAGGACAACCTGATAATAACGAATTACAATAGTCCAGCCTAGAGGAAATAAAACAGTTAGACTCTTTCTCTCCGATTGTTCTGTCTGAGTTACTTTCATTAGTCACTTCCACCAAACCATCAACATGTCAACATTAGACCCCATTCCTACCAGGCTGCTCAAGGAAGCCCTACCATTAATTAATGCTTCGATCTTAAATATGATCAATCTATCTTTATTAGTTGGCTATGTATCACAGGCTTTTAAGGTGGCAGTAATTAAACCATTACTTAAAAAGCCATCACTTGACCCTGCTATCTTAGCTAATTATAGGCCAATCTCCAACCTTCCTTTTCTCTCAAAAATTCTTGAAAGGGTAGTTGTAAAACAGCTAACTGATCATCTGCAGAGGAATGGTCTATTTGAAGAGTTTCAGTCAGGTTTCATAATTCATCATAGCACAGAAACAGCATTAGTGAAGGTTACAAATGATCATCTTATGGCCTCAGACAGTGGACTCATCTCTGTGCTTGTCCTGTTAGACCTCAGTGCAGCTTTTGATACTGTTGACCATAAAATTTTATTACAGAGATTAGAGCATACCATAGGTATTAAAGGCACTGCGCTACAGTGGTTTGAATCATATTTATCTAATAGATTACAATTTGTTCATGTAAATGGGGAGTATTCTTCACAGACTAACATTAATTATGGAGTTCCACAAGGTTCTGTGCTAGGACCGATTTTATTCACTTTATACATGCTTCCCTTAGGCAGTATTATTTTTTTTCATTGTTACACAGATGATACCCAGCTTTATCTATCCATGAAGCCAGAGGACACACACCAATTAGTTAAACTGCAGGAATGTCTTTCAGACATAAAGACATGGATGACCTCTAATTTCCTGCTTTTAAACTCAGATAAAACTGAAGTTATTGTACTTGGCCCCACAAATCTTAGAAACATGGTGTCTAACCAGATCCTTACTCTGGATGGCATTACCCTGACCTCTAGTAATACTGTGAGAAATCTTGGAGTCATTTTTGATCAGAATATGTCCTTCAATGTGCATATTAAGCAAATATGTAGGACTGCTTTTTTGCATTTGCGCAATATCTCTAAAATTAGAAAGGTCTTGTCTCAGAGTGATGCTGAAAAGCTAATTCCTGCATTTATTTCTTCTAGGCTGGACTATTGTAATTCATTATTATCAGGTTGTCCTAAAAGTTCCCTGAAAAGCCTTCAGTTAATTCAAAATGCTGCAGCTAGAGTACTGACAGGGACTAGAAGGAGAGAGCATATTTCACCCATATTGGCTTCTCTTCATTGGCTCACTGTTAATTCCAGAATAGAATTTAAAATTCTTCTTCTTACTTATAAGGTTTTGAATAATCAGGTCCCATCTTAGTTACTTAGTTACTAGGGTTTGTAAGAGTAGAATGGGAGGCAGAGCCTTCAGCTTTCAGGCTCCTCTCCTGTGGAACCAGCTCCCAATTTGGAAGGGAGACAGACACCCTCTCTACTTTTCAGATTAAGCTTAAAACTTTCCTTTTTGAAAAAGCTTATAGTTAGGGCTTTATCAGGTGACCCTGAACCATCCCTTAGTTATGCTGCTATAGACTTAGACTGCTGGGGGGTTTCCCATGATGCACCCAGTGTTTCTTTTTATTCATCTCTTTTTGCTCTGTATGCACCACTCTGCATTTAATCATTAGTGATTGATCTCTGCTCTCTTCCACAGCATGTCTTTTTCCTGATTCTCTCCCCTCAGCCCCAACTAGTCCCAGCAGAAGACTGCTCCTCCCTGACCCTGGCTATGCTGGAGGTTTCTTCCTGTTAAAAGGGAGTTTTCCTTCCCACTGTCGCCAAGTGCTTGCTCATAGGGGGTCGTTTTGACCGTTGGGGTTTTTCTGTAATTATTGTATGGCTTTTGCCTTGCAATATAAAGCGCCTTGGGGTGACTGTTTGTTGTGATTTGTCGCTATATAAATAAAATTCATTTGATTTGACAGTGTTAATGAAATCCTCAGTTACTATATCAATCAATCAATCAATTTTTTTAGCAGTCTAAGTCTAAGTCTATAGCAGCATAACTAAGGGATGGTTCAGCGTTACCTGATCCAGCCCTAACTATAAGCTTTAGCAAAAAGGAAGGTTTTAAGCCTGATCTTAAAAGTAGAGAGGGTGTCTGTCTCCCTGATCTGAATTGGGAGCTGGTTCCAGAGGAGAGGAGCCTGAAAGCTGAAGGCTCTGCCTCCCATTCTACTCTTAAAAACCCTAGGAACTACAAGTAAGCCTGCAGTCTGAAAGCGAAGCGCTCTATTGGGGTGATATGGTACTATGAGGTCCCTAAGATAAGATGGGACCTGATTATTCAAATCCTTATAAGTAAGAAGAAGAATTTTAAATTCTATTCTAGAATTAACAGGAAGCCAATGAAGAGAGGCCAATATGGGTGAAATATGCTCTCTCCTTCTAGTCCCCGTCAGTACTCTATCTGCAGCATTTTGAATTAACTGAAGGCTTTTCAGGGAACTTTTAGGACAACCTGATAATAATGAATTACAATAGTCCAGCCTAGAGGAAATAAATGCATGAATTAGTTTTTCAGCATCACTCTGAGACAAGACCTTTCTAATTTTAGAGATACTGCACAAATGCAAAAAATCAGTCCTACATATTTGCTTAATATGCGCATTGAAGGACATATCCTGATCAAAAATTACATCCAGGGGGAGGACATAGAGGCTGTGGACAGTTTCAAATACCTGGGTGTTCACCTCTACAACAAACTGGACTGGACTCACAACACTGATGCCCTGTACAAAAAAGGCCAGAGTCGCCTCCACCTCCTGAAGAGACTGAGATCCTTTGGAGTGAGCAGGCTTCTGCTTAAGACCTTCTATAACTCTGTTGTAGGCTCAGCTCTCCTCTATGCTGTCATCTGTAGGGCCCTGGGCAGCACAGACCGGGAGAGAAAGAGACTGAATAAGCTGGTCAGGAAGTCCAGCTCTGTCCTGGGCTGTCCTCTGGAGTCTCTGGGGGAGGTGGCTGAGAGGATGGTGTTAGCCAAGTTCAAATCCATCATGGACAACTCCTCTCACCCTCTGTGCCAGACTGTAGTGGAGCTGAGCAGCTTCTTCAGTGACAGACTGAGGCACCGTCAGTGCAAGAATGAACGATACCGCAGGTCGTTCCTCCCTGCTGCTGTCAGACACAATCAATCAATCAATTTTATTTATATAGCGCCAAATCACAACAAACAGTTGCCCCAAGGTGCTTTATATTGTAAGGCAAGGCAATACAATAATTACGTAACACAAATTACTCCAAGGTTTCTCACAGTATTACTAGAGGTCAGGGTAATGCCATCCAGAGTAAGGATCTGGTTAGACACCATGTTTCTAAGATTTGTGGGGCCAAGTACAATAACTTCAGTTTTATCTGAGTTCAAAACTCAGACTGTACAATAACACTGTGAAATAACCAAACGCAATAATATGTCTACAAATCATGTGCAATAACAACTTGTTTTCAAATCCCAGAACTAATGTCACCTTATCACGTCTAAATTCCAGTTCACATATTGTAAACAAGATGCTCCTAATTTTTAATTCCAATCATGCATATGTACATATACGATGTCTGTGAGAAAAGAATCCGACCTTTTTATTTTATGCAAAAAATATATGGATTTGATCACAAGAGCTTGACATCAGCCATTTTCCGGCAGATTTCACTTTTAACAAGAGATTTTGTCATGGAAAGCCGCGCGGAGGGTTCGCGCGTCACGACCGATTCGCTGATGAAGCGAGACAAAGGAACAACTCTGTTTTGGAGTGTTAAAGAACAAGTTGGGACATGCCTATCTCGGCCTTCAGTGCTTACCAGTTGAGTGAGTATAAGAGAAATTGTGGAGAGCTGGGCATGTCCCAACTTGTCCTCTGGCACTCCGAAACGGAGGTGTTCCTTTGTCTTGCTTCATCAGCGAATCGGTCGTGACGCGCGAAGCCTCTGCACGGCTTTCCATGACAAAATCTCTTATTAAAAGTGAAATCTGCCGGAAAATGGCTGATGTCCAGCTCTTGTGATAACCAGAGAAATTGCACACGACGGTCCCGGCTCCACACAGCGATCCGTTTAGAAATGAAGTGGTGGTTTCTGCCTCTTGATGGCAGCTCGGAGCGCGGCGCGCCGTGCGCCATTGTGGGCAGTCCTTAAAGTTGTAGTAACACTCCTTATTCTCTGTGAAGCCCGTAAAATTTTCACTGAAAGCCAGATAAATTTTTCGAATGGTTTCCAGCTGCCAGTCTCTAACAGTTTCTGAAAAAATTCTGATGGAAAAAAAGCCCAAATTATTCCGCCATTTCCTCACAATGAAACAACGACAAGAGGGTTGGACCAGTGCTCACTCAAAGCCTGCCCACAGGCGAATGACGCAACTGACAAGCGTGGAAAAAGTCACGCATGCGCACGAAGGTTCAAGCTTGGCTGACGAAAAAACATATGAATCAAATCCATATATTTTTTGCATAAAATAAAAAGGTCGGATTCTTTTCTCACAGCCCTCGTATATATATATATATATATATATATATATATATATATATATATATATATTCTATTTCTACCTCATTCTCTTATTTTATTGTATTGTTACAAGTATTATTATTATTGCTTATCTTTGCACATGCTGTTTGATGCACATTTTCCTCTACTCGCACTCATCTTGTGTATTTTTTAAGAGCTGACGTAACATGTGAATTTCTCCACTGTGAGATCAAATAAAGTCTTATCTTATCTTGTCTGAGCAGAGTTGTTTTGTCTTTCCTGTTAACAAACCTCATGATGACTGTAGGTTTGTCTGCTGAATTCTTTCTCGGTAATCGGTGACATGCTTCAATAGTGTTTATATCCAGATCAATTCCCTTTGTTTGTAGAAAAGTAGCAACTTGTTGCTCCGTGGAGCGTTCATCTTGCTCATTGGGCTCCCCCCTGTTACCAAAGGCTCCTGCCCGAGCAGACGATCTAGGTCTGATGTAGAACCCAGATACAACAACATCGTTCATTGATTTATAAAATAAAAATTTTGAACAATTTTTATAAATTATAAAAAAAATAATAATATAGCACCTTCAACTGCACCACAGACTAAAACAGTTAAATGTGGTCTATTAAACATTAGGTCTCTCTCTTCTAAGTCCCTGTTGGTAAATGATATAATAATTGATCAACATATTGATTTATTCTGCCTTACAGAAACCTGGTTACAGCAGGATGAATATGTTAGTTTAAATGAGTCAACACCCCCGAGTCACACTAACTGTCAGAATGCTGGTAGCACGGGCCGGGGCGGAGGATTAGCAGCAATCTTCCATTCCAGCTTATTAATTAATCAAAAACCCAGACAGAGCTTTAATTCATTTGAAAGCTTGACTCTTAGTCTTGTCCATCCAAATTGGAAGTCCCAAAAACCAGTTTTATTTGTTATTATCTATCGTCCACCTGGTCGTTACTGTGAGTTTCTCTGTGAATTTTCAGACCTTTTGTCTGACTTAGTGCTTAGCTCAGATAAGATAATTATAGTGGGCGATTTTAACATCCACACAGATGCTGAGAATGACAGCCTCAACACTGCATTTAATCTATTATTAGACTCTATTGGATATGATTCCTTCTTTATGTTCTCTAATGCCATATACCAACACAGTGCAGAGTAGCTACCTAAACTCTGTAAGTGAGATAGAGTATCTCGTCAATAGTTTTACATCCTCAATGAAGACAACTTTGGATGCTGTAGCTCCTCTAAAAAAGAGAGCTTTAAATCAGAAGTGCCTGATTCCGTGGTATAACTCACAAACTCGTAGCTTAAAGCAGATAACCCGTAAGTTGGAGAGGAAATGGCGTCTCACTAATTTAGAAGATCTTCACTTAGCCTGGAAAAAGAGTCTGTTGCTCTATAAAAAAGCCCTCCGTAAAGCTAGGACATCTTTCTACTCATCACTAATTGAAGAAAATAAGAACAACCCCAGGTTTCTTTTCAGCACTGTAGCCAGGCTGACAAAGAGTCAGAGCTCTATTGAGCTGAGTATTCCATTAACTTTAACTAGTAATGACTTCATGACTTTCTTTGCTAACAAAATTTTAACTATTAGAGAAAAAATTACTCATAACCATCCCAAAGACGTATCGTTATCTTTGGCTGCTTTCAGTGATGCCGGTATTTGGTTAGACTCTTTCTCTCCGATTGTTCTGTCTGAGTTATTTTCATTAGTTACTTCATCCAAACCATCAACATGTTTATTAGACCCCATTCCTACCAGGCTGCTCAAGGAAGCCCTACCATTATTTAATGCTTCGATCTTAAATATGATCAATCTATCTTTGTTAGTTGGCTATGTACCACAGGCTTTTAAGGTGGCAGTAATTAAACCATTACTTAAAAAGCCATCACTTGACCCAGCTATCTTAGCTAATTATAGGCCAATCTCCAACCTTCCTTTTCTCTCAAAAATTCTTGAAAGGGTAGTTGTAAAACAGCTAACTGATCATCTGCAGAGGAATGGTCTATTTGAAGAGTTTCAGTCAGGTTTTAGAATTCATCATAGTACAGAAACAGCATTAGTGAAGGTTACAAATGATCTTCTTATGGCCTCGGACAGTGGACTCATCTCTGTGCTTGTTCTGTTAGACCTCAGTGCTGCTTTTGATACTGTTGACCATAAAATTTTATTACAGAGATTAGAGCATGCCATAGGTATTAAAGGCACTGCGCTGCGGTGGTTTGAATCATATTTGTCTAATAGATTACAATTTGTTCATGTAAATGGGGAATCTTCTTCACAGACTAAAGTTAATTATGGAGTTCCACAAGGTTCTGTGCTAGGACCAATTTTATTCACTTTATACATGCTTCCCTTAGGCAGTATTATTAGACGGTATTGCTTAAATTTTCATTGTTACGCAGATGATACCCAGCTTTATCTATCCATGAAGCCAGAGGACACACACCAATTAGCTAAACTGCAGGATTGTCTTACAGACATAAAGACATGGATGACCTCTAATTTCCTGCTTTTAAACTCAGATAAAACTGAAGTTATTGTACTTGGCCCCACAAATCTTAGAAACATGGTGTCTAACCAGATCCTTACTCTGGATGGCATTACCCTGACCTCTAGTAATACTGTGAGAAATCTTGTAGTCATTTTTGATCAGGATATGTCATTCAAAGCGCATATTAAACAAATATGTAGGACTGCTTTTTTGCATTTACGCAATATCTCTAAAATCAGAAAGGTCTTGTCTCAGAGTGATGCTGAAAAACTAATTCATGCATTTATTTCCTCTAGGCTGGACTATTGTAATTCATTATTATCAGGTTGTCCTAAAAGTTCCCTAAAAAGCCTTCAGTTAATTCAAAATGCTGCAGCTAGAGTACTGACGGGGACTAGAAGGAGAGAGCATATCTCACCCATATTGGCCTCTCTTCATTGGCTTCCTGTTAATTCTAGAATAGAATTTAAAATTCTTCTTCTTACTTATAAGGTTTTGAATAATCAGGTCCCATCTTATCTTAGGGACCTCGTAGTACCATATCACCCCAATAGAGCGCTTCGCTCTCAGACTGCAGGCTTACTTGTAGTTCCTAGGGTTTGTAAGAGTAGAATGGGAGGCAGAGCCTTCAGCTTTCAGGCTCCTCTCCTGTGGAACCAGCTCCCAATTCAGATCAGGGAGACAGACACCCTCTCTACTTTTAAGATTAGGCTTAAAACTTTCCTTTTTGCTAAAGCTTATAGTTAGGGCTGGATCAGGTGACCCTGAACCATCCCTTAGTTATGCTGCTATAGACGTAGACTGCTGGGGGGTTCCCATGATGCACTGTTTCTTTCTCTTTTTGCTCTGTATGCACCACTCTGCATTTAATCATTAGTGATCAATCTCTGCTCCCCTCCACAGCATGTCTTTTCCTGGTTCTCTCCCTCAGCCCCAACCAGTCCCAGCAGAAGACTGCCCCTCCCTGAGCCTGGTTCTGCTGGAGGTTTCTTCCTGTTAAAAGGGAGTTTTTCCTTCCCACTGTAGCCAAGTGCTTGCTCACAGGGGGTCGTTTTGACCGTTGGGGTTTTACATAATTATTGTATGGCCTTGCCTTACAATATAAAGCGCCTTGGGGCAACTGTTTGTTGTGATTTGGCGCTATATAAAAAAAATTGATTGATTGATTGATTGATAAATTGTTCAAAAAAGTGCCCTGCAGTGCAATGGTGTCACCTGCTGGGAACTGCATGGCAGAGATATGAAACATTCCAAAAAAGAATATTTGCAAAATATTATTTCTTATCCATCTGCTTTCTGCTGCTCTTGTCATATACACTCACTTTTAAAAATAAATCACATGGCAGGAACTCAATGCATTTTGGCATCTAAACATGGTGAAAACATCTTGTTGAAATTCAAACCAAGCATCAAATTGCTTGTTAACACAAACAGCTAATCACATGGCAGGAACTCAATGCATTTTGGCATCTAAACATGGTGAAAACATCTTGTTGAAATTCAAACCAAGCATCAGAATAGGGAAGAAAGCAGGTTTAAGTGACTTTGAGTGTGGTATGGTTGTTGGTGCCAGACGGACTGGTCTGAGTATTTCAGAAACTACTGATCTACTGGGATTTTCACACACAACCATCACTAGAGCTTACAAAGAATTGTCCAAAAAACAGAAGATATCCAGTGAGTTATGTGGACAATTTCCTGCTGTACACACTATTCACTTACAATTTCATGGCTAAACATCCAGACAACTGTATTGTAAAATTTGCAGATGACACGGCGGTGATGGGAATATCTGCATTTCATGTGTTCCACCACCATCTCTGTTTGTGGGTGTGTGTAAAAATAGAAACACCTGCTTGCAGGGCGCGGGGTGTCTGCTTGTCCTTCTCTGACTGGTGGTTGGCTCTGACTGCGGTATTGTATCACTTCCTGTTCCGGAGCACAGCGATGTTTTGCTGTATCTGTTAGCTGTTTAATCTGCGTAGTTAGATTGATCTAGTTAACTAGATAACGATTTGTTTCACAGTGTAATCTTCACGTGCCTTAACTAAAGCACTCCCTCTGCTAAATCACCTCTAAATTATTTACACATTATTCACTTTGTGTGTTTTTAGGAATCCGCTAGCTTAGCGCAGCTACTAGCTCTTAGCCGGTTTAGCATGGTGGCTTCTCCTGTCTCTCCCGCACTTTTCTGCTCTGGGTGTGAAATGTTTAGTTATTCCTCGGCCTCCTTTAGCAGTAATGGTACTTGTAATAAGTGTAGCTTATTCGTAGCTTTGGAGGCCAGGCTGGGCGAATTGGAGACTCAGCTCCGCACCTTGGAAAAGCCTACAGCTAGCCAGGCCCCTGTAGTCGGTGCGGACCAAGGTAGCTTAGCCGCCGTTAGTTCCCCTCCGGCAGATCCCGAGCAGACAGGAAAGCAGGCTGACTGGCTGACTGTGAGGAGGAAGCGTAGTCCTAAACAGAAGCCCCGTGTACACCGCCAATCCGTTCACATTTCTAACCGGCGACACACCCCCCCGAAGATCAAACTCTGGTTATTGGCATCTCTTTTTTGAGAAATGTGAAGTTAGCGACACCAGCAACCATAGTCAATTGTCTTCCGGGGGCCAGAGCAGGCGACATTGAAGGAAATTTGAAACTGCTGGCTAAGGCTAAGCGTAAATTTGGTAAGATTGTAATTCACGTCGGCAGTAATGACACCCGGTTACGCCAATCGGAGGTCACTAAAATTAACATTAAATCGGTGTGTATCTTTGCAAAAACAATGTCGGACTCTGTAGTTTTCTCTGGGCCCCTCACCAATCGGACCGGGAGTGACATGTTTAGTCGCATGTTCTCCTTGAATTGCTGGCTGTCTGAGTGGTGTCCAGAAAATGAGGTGGGCTTCATAGATAATTGGCAAAGCTTCTGGGGAAAACCTGGTCTTGTTGGGAGAGACGGCATCCATCCCACTTTGGATGGAGCAGCTCTCATTTCTAGAAATCTGGCCAATTTTCTTAAATCCTCCAAACCGTGACTATCCAGGGTTGAGACCAGGAAGCAGAGTTGTAGTCTTATACACCTCTCTGCAGCTTCTCTCCCCCTGCCATCTCCTCATTACCCCATCCCTGTAGAGACGGTGCCTGCTCCCAGACCACCAATAACCAGCAAAAAATCTATTTAAGCATAAAAATTCAAAAAGAAAAAATAATATAGCACCTTCAACTGCACCACAGACAAAAACAGTTAAATGTGGTCTATTAAACATTAGATCTCTCTCTTCTAAGTCCCTGTTAGTAAATGATATAATAATTGATCAACATATTGATTTATTCTGCCTTACAGAAACCTGGTTACAGCAGGATGAATATGTTAGTTTAAATGAGTCAACACCCCCAAGTCACACTAACGGCCAGAATGCTTGTAGCACAGGCCGAGACAGAGGATTAGCAGCAATCTTCCACTCCAGCTTATTAATTAATCAAAAACCCAGACAGAGCTTTAATTCATTTGAAAGCTTGACTCTTAGTCTTGTCCATCCCAATTGGAAGTCCCAAAAACCAGTTTTATTTGTTATTATCTATCGTCCACCTGGTCGTTGCTGTGAGTTTCTCTGTCAATTTTCTGACCTTTTGTCTGACTCAGTGCTTAGCTCAGATAAGATAATTATAGTGGGTGATTTTAACATCCACACAGATGCTGAGAATGACAGCCTCAACACTGCATTTAATCTGATGTTAGATTATCTCATCAATAGTTTTATATCCTCATTGAAGACACCTTTGGATGCTGTAGCTCCTCTGAAAAAGAGAGCATTAAATCAGAAGTGCCTGACTCCGTGGTATAACTCACAAACTCGCAGCTTAAAGCAGATAACCTGTAAGTTGGAGAGGAAATGGCGTCTCACTAATTTAGAAGATCTTCACTTAGCCTGGAAAAAGAGTCTGTTGCTCTATAAAAAAAAGCCCTCCGTAAAGCTAGGACATCTTACTACTCATCACTAATTGAATAAAATAAGAACAACCCCAGGTTTCTTTTCAGCACTGTAGCCAGGCTGACAAAGAGTCAGGGCTCTATTGAGCCGAGTATTCCTTTAACTTTAACTAGTAATGACTTCATGACTTTCTTTGCTAATAAAATTTTAACTACTAGAGAAAAAATTACGCATAACCATCCCAAAGACAGTTCTCTTTGGCTGCTTTCAGTGATGCCGGTATTTGGTTAGACTCTTTCTCTCCGATTGTTCTGTCTGAGTTATTTTCGTTAGTTACTTCCTCCAAACCATCAACATGCCTATTAGACCCCATTCCTACCAGGCTGCTCAAGGAAGCCCTACCATTAATTAATGCTTCAATCTTAAATATGATCCATCTGTCTTTATTAGTTGGCTATGTACCACAGGCTTTTAAGGTGGCAGTAATTAAACCATTACTTAAAAAGCCATCACTTGACCCAGCTATCTTAGCTAATTATAGGCCAATCTCCAACCTTCCTTTTCTCTCAAAAATTCTTGAAAGGGTAGTTGTAAAACAGCTAACTGATCATCTGCAGAGGAATGGTCTATTTGAAGAGTTTCAGTCAGGTTTCAGAATTCATCATAGTACAGAAACAGCATTAGTGAAGGTTACAAATGATCTTCTTATGGCCTCAGACAGTGGACTCATCTCTGTGCTTGTTCTGTTAGACCTCAGTGCTGCTTTTGATAATGTTGACCATAAAATTTATTTACAGAGATTAAAGCATGCCATAGGTATTAAAGGCACTGCGCTGCGGTGGTTTCAATCATATTTATCTAATAGATTACAATTTGTTCATGTAAATGGGGTATCTTCTTCACAGACTAAGCTTAATTATGGAGTTCCACAAGGTTCTGTGCTACGACCAATTTTATTCACTTTATACATGCTTCCCTTAGGCAGTATTATTAGACAGCATTGCTTAAATTTTCATTGTTACGCAGATGATACCCAGCTTTATCTATCCATGAAGCCAGAGGACACACACCAATTAGCTAAACTGCAGGATTGTCTTACAGACATACAGACATGGATGACCTCTAATTTCCTGCTTTTAAACTCAGATAAAACCCAAGTTATTGTACTTGGCCCCACAAATCTTAGAAACATGGTGTCTAACCAGATCCTTACTCTGGATGGCATTACCCTGACCTCTAGTAATACTGTGAGAAACCTTGGAGTCATTTTTGATCAGGATATGTCCTTCAATGCGCATATTAAACAAATATGTAGGACTGCTTTTTAGCATTTGCACAATATCTCTAAAATTAGAAAGGTCTTGTCTCAGAGTGATGCTGAAAAACTAATTCATGCATTTATTTCCTCTAGGCTGGAGTATTGTAATTCATTATTATCAGGTTGTCCTAAAAGTTCCCTGAAAAGCCTTCAGTTAATTCAAAATGCTGCAGCTAGAGTACTGACAGGGACTAGAAGGAGAGAGCATATCTCACCCATATTGGCCTCTCTTCATTAGCTTCCTGTTAAATCTAGAATAGAATTTAAAATTCTTCTTCTTACTTATAAGGTTTTGAATAATCAGGTCCCATCTTATTTTAGGGACCTCATAGTACCATATCACCCCAATAGAGCGCTTCACTCTCAGACTGCACTGAGTGTTTCCTTCTCTTTTTGCTCTGTATGCACCACTCTGTATTTAATCATTAGTGATTGATCTCTGCTCTCTTCCACAGCATGTCTTTTTCCTGGTTCTCTCCCTCAGCCCCAACCAGTCCCAGCAGAAGACTGCCCCTCCCTGAGACTGGTTCTGCTGGAGGTTTCTTCCTGTTAAAAGGGAGTTTTTCCTTCCCACTGTCGCCAAGTGCTTGCTCACAGGGGGTCGTTTTGACCGTTGGAGTTTTTCCGTAATTATTGTATGACTTTGCCTTACAATATAAAGCGCCTTGGGGCAACTGTTTGTTGTGATTTGGTGCTATATAAATAAAATTGATTTGATTTGATTTGCACCTACTTTGCATGCGTGGATGCGTGCGTGAGTATGGCTTTGATGACGGACGAACTGGTGAGAGCTGACATTTTCCGGTTGGTATGTTTATGTATGTTGCATCAAGGATGAATACTGCCAAAACAGAATATTAATACTAATATTTTTAGAGAAACTACAGATATTAGCTAACAACACTGAACAATGGCTACTGATAATTACATTCTGGACTCACATGCCATTACAGCAGGGGGCGGCAGCAAACATGCATGTGTGCATGATTTTATTTTGTAAGTTCAAATTTAATACACTATACGTATAATTGTAAATACAATAAAAATTCATGGATGACACAAGAAAGTGAAAACACTTATATTGTGGTCCATTTAAAAATCAATTGACAAAATAGAAGTGGTCTTAATGGAGTCTTCCATGGAGTAGTATGTATCTGTGGTGCAAATTTGGTGAGAATCCATGAAGTAATCTTTAAAAGCCTATAAAGTCAATCTTCATCCAGAATTTCGATCCAGATCCAGTCACTTCCAGAATTCAGGGGAGTGTCCTAATTTGTATCTGTAGTGCAAATTTGGTGAGAATCCATAAAGTAGTGTTGATGTAATCCTTTAAAGCCTATATAAAGGGAAATCTTGATGCAGAATCTGTAAAGCGACCCACAGCTTTAGCCGACAGAACCTTATTGACCTGGGTCTGAGTTTACTAGCGAATTCCACCAGTACCACAACATCCCAGAGGACACAGAGAGAACACCGGGCTCTCCATGGATTACCAGCCTGCCCAGCAGGCGGAGAAGGTGGTGCAGAGACCGGAAGCAGAAGTGAGGATGTCGGTCCGGCTCTGATGCTAGGCTACGCAAACAACTTCACAGGCCAGCATTACCGAGCCTCTTCCTCTTAAACGTTAGATCCATCACCCAGAAAATGGACGAATCGGAGCTACAGATGGCTACAACCAGCTTTGTGCGGAACTGCAGCGTTATTTTCATCACGGAGACGTGGCTTCACCCGCTGATCCCCGACGCTGCAGTCGAGCTAGCAGGCCGCACACTACACCAGCAGGACAGAACCAGTGATTCGGGTAAGAGCAGAGGTGGGGGGCTCTGTGTTTATGTGAACTGCAAGAGGTGCTGCAGCAGCAGAATCATTGACTCTCACTGTTCTCCTGATTTAAAGGTGCTAGCAGTCTCGTGCAGACTTTTTTATCTCCCAAGGGAGTCCACAGTAGTCATTGTGTTTGCTGTTTACATCCCACCCGATGCTAACATTAGCACGGCCCTTAGCTTGCCTGTGTAAATAAACATCAGCTGGCCCACCTGGATGGTGTTTGTATTGTTGCTGGTGACTTCAACTAAGCGTGTTTAAAGACTATGCATCCTAAGTTCGTCCAGTACATGAAGTGTGCCACCAGAGGGGAAAATACTTTCGACCATGTTTACTCAAACATAAATCATGCATACAAAGTCACTCCCCTCCTCCATCTCGCTGGATCTGACCATCTCTGCCTGTTCCTCACTCTCACCTACACCCCCCTGCTGAGGTGAACAAAGCCTCAACGAAAGACAATCCAAACCTGGCCTGAGGGACCGCTCTCCCAGCTACAGGACTGCTTCTCACGGACTGTATGGGATTTATTTTCCAGCCACAACCTGCAGGAGTACACTGACACCATACTACATTAAGAACTGTGTTGACACTGTCACTGTCAACAAAAGGGTCAGGGTTTTTCCAAACCAGTATCCCTGGATGAACAGTGCAGTCCAATCCCTAATAAAAAGCCGCAACTCCACCTTTCAATCAGGGGACAGGGCCCAGTACAGCACGGCCAGGTCTGACCTGAAAAGAGGCAGCAGGGAGGCCAAGGCTGCCTACAAGGAAAAGATAGAGGACCACTTCACTGTAAATGATCCCAGAAGTATGTGGCAGGGAATAAATCATATAACCAGCTTGGGCCTGTAGGCGAAACAGCTTGGGACTCCGACAAGGGCGGTCGCATCTCCTCCACTCTCCCTTATCTCTCTGCCTTTAACCTTCAAGTCCCTACTTCACCAGACTGTGAATTCCTTAAAACTGTATTGGATTCTGGATCTATTGGACTACTATTGGATTAACCATGGAATTGATCAGCTGGTCTCTGAACACTATTGACACCATTTTTTCTACAAGAAGGTCAGGACCGGGGGATCTGACCTGCCCAGATTGAACGTATGCTGCGGGCTATGTCCTCGACTCCTGGGGGTCTTGGCGTGTTGCATGCTTGGCACCTTTGAGGACGTCGAGGACTTATTCATTTTTGGTCTCATGGCAGCAGGGTTGGTACTTTTTGGCTTATGTGCTGCCCTGATCTACCGGAAAATTGGCAAGACGGCGGCATCAAGAACCACAGGCCCTCGCTAGTCCGTCATGATTAATGAGGTTGGCAAGGCAGTGCATTCTCAGACTGTGTTGACTCTTGAACTCAGACGCAAATTGGATGACACCTTGGAGCTGATGCATGCCTTGCAGTTGAAGCTGAAGGTTTCGGAGGCCAGGGAATATTCTTAATTCATAATTGGGAATATTCTAAATTCATAATTGGGATTTGGCTGTTCAGGTGGAACTGTTAAAAGTGTTTTTCACTGCTCAGCTACAACACTCCAGGCTTATCTAGCCTCAAGGACAAATTGCCCACTGTTTACCTCCAGAGGAATGTATTCAGGCCTGCAGCTCCATTCTTATCTCAACCCACAAAGACAATAAACTGACAGACTTACACATGGACTGAAGCATGCTTCAGCTTTTCCCTTTACCTCCCTTCCTGCCCCCCCTGCGGCAGGCCCCCGTTCTTCCCAAGCTGGCAGGCGGCGCGACTCCAGTTGCAGCGGCTACCACACACTCACATTGCCTCAATTTGGAAAATGGACTGTTTCAAGTTTAGTCAATCAATCAATCAATCAATTTTTTTTATATAGCGCCAAATCACAACAAACAGTTGCCCCAAGGCGCTTTATATTGTAAGGCAAGGCCATACAATAATGATGTAAAACCCCAACGGTCAAAACGACCCCCTGTGAGCAAGCACTTGGCTACAGTGGGAAGGAAAAACTCCCTTTTAACAGGAAGAAACCTCCAGCAGAACCAGGCTCAGGGAGGGGCAGTCTTCTGCTGTTTAGTGCACATAAACAATGTCAAATGTATATGTGTTGTCTTAATTCTGATGTGTGCCATTATTACGGTAAACAAGTAATAATTGTGGATTAATTGCTGTTTGTCTGTGGAGTGTGGCAATCTCATTGTTGTAATGACAATGATAATAAAGCTATCCATCCATCCATCCATAACCAACTACAGAAGCAGCAACCCAGGAAATGCTAGGCCTGATGCTCGCTGGCAGAGGAGCTGAACCGCTTCTTTGCCCGCTTTGAAGCAGACAGACCAGCAGCAACTCCACACCCACCACCCTCCAGCACTGGCACGCTAACACTTCAGGAACACAAAGTGAGACATGTGCTGAAGGCAGTGAACCCCAGGAAGGTGGCCAGCCCCAATGGTGTACCTGGCAAGGTACTCAAAGCGTGCGCTGATCAAGTGTCTGGATTTTTCATTTGCATCTTTAACCTGTCCCTGTCACAGGCCATCATCCCACTCTGCCTCAAATCTTCCACGATCATCCCAGTCCCAAAGAAGTCAACAGTGGAGAGCATAAATGAGTACAGGCCTGTGGCACCTACTACCCTCCGGCCGACGGTATAGGTCAATCAAAACTAGGACAAACAGACTCAGTGACAGCTTTCTCCCCAGAGCAATCACTGCACTGAACAATAACAAACCACTTTAATCTGCACTTTCCAAGTTTCTTATGCAATATCTGTAAACCATGCAAATTACAATGACAATAAAGGTGATTCTGATTCTGATCCGGATCACCTCCAAAATTTGATGGAGTTTTCAATGGCAGGATATCTGTCTGTGCTGAAAATTTTGTTGAAATCCCTGCAGTAGTTTTAATGTAATCCTGCTAACAGACAGGCAAAAACACAGACAGACAAATAAATAAATGCCAACAACAAGGACAGGACAATGACCCTAAGCACACAGCCAAGATATCAAAGGAGTGGCTTCAGGACAACTATGTGAATGTCCCTGAGTGGCACAGCCAGAGCCCAGACCTGAATCCGATTGAACATCTCTGAAGAGATCTCCAAATGGCTGTGGACCGACGCTCCCCATCCAACTTGATGGAGCTTGAGAGGTACTACAAAGACGAATGGACAAAACTGCTCAAAGATAGGTGCAGCAAGCTTGTGGCATCATAGTACATAAACAGCATTAGTGAAGGTTACAAATGATCTTCTTATGGCCTCGGACAGTGGACTCATCTCTGTGCTTGTTCTGTTAGACCTCAGTGCTGCTTTTGATACTATTGACCATAAAATTTTATTACAGAGATTAGAGCATGCCATAGGTATTAAAGGCACTGCGCTGCGGTGGTTTGAATCATATTTGTCTAATAGATTACAATTTGTTCATGTAAATGGGGAATCTTCTTCACAGACTAAAGTTAATTATGGAGTTCCACAAGGTTCTGTGCTAGGACCAATTTTATTCACTTTATACATGCTTCCCTTAGGCAGTATTATTAGACGGTATTGCTTAAATTTTCATTGTTACGCAGATGATACCCAGCTTTATCTATCCATGAAGCCAGAGGACACACACCAATTAGCTAAACTGCAGGATTGTCTTACAGATATAAAGACATGGATGACCTCTAATTTCCTGCTTTTATACTCAGATAAAACTGAAGTTATTGTACTTGGCCCCACAAATCTTAGAAACATGGTGTCTAACCAGATCCTTACTCTGGATGGCATTACCCTGACCTCTAGTAATACTGTGAGAAATCTTGGAGTCATTTTTGATCAGGATATGTCATTCAAAGCGCATATTAAACAAATATGTAGGACTGCTTTTTTTGCATTTACGCAATATCTCTAAAATCAGAAAGGTCTTGTCTCAGAGTGATGCTGAAAAACTAATTCATGCATTTATTTCCTCTAGGCTGGACTATTGTAATTCATTATTATCAGGTTGTCCTAAAAGTTCCCTAAAAAGCCTTCAGTTAATTCAAAATGCTGCAGCTAGAGTACTGACGGGGACTAGAAGGAGAGAGCATATCTCACCCATATTGGCCTCTCTTCATTGGCTTCCTGTTAATTCTAGAATAGAATTTAAAATTCTTCTTCTTACTTATAAGGTTTTGAATAATCAGGTCCCATCTTATCTTAGGGACCTCGTAGTACCATATCACCCCAATAGAGCGCTTCGCTCTCAGACTGCAGGCTTACTTGTAGTTCCTAGGGTTTGTAAGAGTAGAATGGGAGGCAGAGCCTTCAGCTTTCAGGCTCCTCTCCTGTGGAACCAGCTCCCAATTCAGATCAGGGAGACAGACACCCTCTCTACTTTTAAGATTAGGCTTAAAACTTTCCTTTTTGCTAAAGCTTATAGTTAGGGCTGGATCAGGTGACCCTGAACCATCCCTTAGTTATGCTGCTATAGACGTAGACTGCTGGGGGGTTCCCATGATGCACTGTTTCTTTCTCTTTTTGCTCTGTATGCACCACTCTGCATTTAATCATTAGTGATCGATCTCTGCTCCCCTCCACAGCATGTCTTTTTCCTGGTTTTCTCCCTCAGCCCCAACCAGTCCCAGCAGAAGACTGCCCCTCCCTGAGCCTGGTTCTGCTGGAGGTTTCTTCCTGTTAAAAGGGAGTTTTTCCTTCCCACTGTAGCCAAGTGCTTGCTCACAGGGGGTCGTTTTGACCGTTGGGGTTTTACATAATTATTGTATGGCCTTGCCTTACAATATAAAGCGCCTTGGGGCAACTGTTTGTTGTGATTTGGCGCTATATAAAAAAATTGACTGATTGATATTAAAGAAGACTTGAGGCTGTAATTGCTGCCAAAGGTGCATCAACAAAGTACTGAGCAAAGGCTGTGAATACTTATGTATACGTGATTTCTTATGCCGAGTTCACACCGGACACCACGCGATGCCACAAATTCATGTCCCTCGCCTGGCGATGGACGCACCACCATCGCCCAGTGTGTCACTCTGCTTTCGCTAAATTCGCCCCAATGCATCATCAACTAGGAGGAGCTTCCATTCCGCTCGCTGTCAAATCAACATGGCGGATCTTGATCACAAGGAGCAAGGTGCTGTGCTCTATTCGTTGTGGAAAGCTGACAAACGTCGCCAGTGGCGCTGTCCTTGGGTTCTCAACATCCTCATGAGATGTTCCCAATTCGGGGAGTTTCATTATTTGCTGCAGGAGCTGCGTCTGGATGACGGCCACTTTCAGCGGTACTTCCGCCTCTCCAGGACCCAGTTTGAGGACCTCCTGTCTTGTTCGCGCGCGCACATGTGAACAATTAAAAAAAAACTGGCTGCTGCGCTGCTGCCGCTGATGCGGTGCTGCTGCTCGCTCTCCCCTCAAACTCTGTCATAATTGTGAAATAAAGGACAAAAGGCTGGCTGCCAGAAACAGAACATGTCCACATCAAGTATAAAGGAGAGGGAGGTGATGGTCTAGTGGTTAAGGTGTTGGGCTTGAGACCAGAAGATCCTGGGTTCAAATCCCCGCCTGACTGGAAAATCACCCTTGGGCAAGGTCTTTAATCCCCTATTGCTCCCGGTGTGTAGTGAGTGCCTTGTATGGCAGCACCCTGGCATCGGGGTGAATGTGAGGCATTATTGCAAAGCACTTTGAGCGTCTGATGCAGATGGAAAAGCGCTATATAAATGCAGTCCATTTATAAACTCCAGACATCTTCATGTCACTACATATCCCTGATTGGTCATCGTGACGAGACAAGATGAAAAATTTCAGATTTTTCAACTTGGGCAGGAGGGCAACGCGATGCAATATCACACCACAAACGTGCCAATTGCTCAAAATTGCTTCATTCGCATCCAATGCGTCGCATTGCATGGCTTGGACTTTTATGGCACCACAACGCGTCCTTCCATAGGGATTACATGGCAACCTGTTGCCGCCGTCACTCGTGTGTCATCCGGTGTGAACACAGCATTAGATTTTTCTATTTTTTTAAGAAATTTCCAAAAATTTCAAACTAACATTTTCATGTTAATACCCCCATCACACATAGCCGAAATCACGCAGAATGGCGTCGGATTTATGAATTGGCGCACAGCCGAAAGGTGTCAGATTTCATTTCCAGAACGTTCTTTCAGCCATCTGTGGAAGTCCACACAGTTGGTCAAAATCAGCCGATGGCCCTGAGTGTAATGCACATGTTCATAATTCTCTGGGCGCCGTCAAGATGGGACACCAATCCGACAGCGAACCATGTGTAATCTGACGACCATTTGACTGCAGTTTACATATTCTGACAGCATCAAAACTGCATTTGAGATGATCTGTTCACAGTTGATTGAGCTCTGAAATCAATTGGTCACAGCAAATCCTGCCGACATGTTGTTCCACGTTTGTCCACCTCCACTGGACCCCGGCCAGGGAGGGCGAACGAAATGTTGTTATGTAATAACATGTACGTGGCATTGTGCGTGCGTCAGAGGCTCAGTGCGGCGCCCAGCAACGCAGGTATTATTACACATTACACACATATTATTACACGTTCAGCTCCTAAGTCTGTAGCAGGTATGATGTGGAAATGTTTATGTCACATGAAATAAACATGTAACTCACCTCCGGTACCCCGAGTGCCACAGCGCAGACAGCTGGTCCCTTTCACCCCGCTGTGCTGTGTGCTGTTGATCAGATGACAAAACCATAATCCACCTCTGATATAATTAAATCCAATGTGAAGCACCATCCCACACCGATAATCCAACTGCAGTTGTGTTAAGATGCGTATCAAGTAAAATGACACCAAAAAAGACTTTTAAAAAAAGAGAAAAGAGAAAGTTCACTGGCTCCGTCTGAAAGTTGCGCACATGTGGGAAGTTGGCGCACTACCAGCACAAATGAGCAACAGTTAGGAGTCCAGCCGGACATGTGTGCCCCACGTACGCACGTGGAGTGGCTGGTACAGTGTTTATGAACGCATATACACACAGCTGAGCAAACATTTTGGCCACACACTTGCACACTGCTTTGTTCACCTGTTCTGCACAAGCACATGTGCACACGTTGCGTGCAGCGGCTCCTTCAGCCATTGTGAACATACACGCAGCTGACTGGACACAAACTCATCACTCGGATCACCTGTTCTACATGCGCGCACTCTGTCATGTGAGACACAAACTGATGAGAGGTCAGTTTAGCGCTGGGAATGTGAGGACAAGCGGAGATTTGATTGCGTGGGTGAGTGAGTGGGTGAGTGAGTGACAGCTCCAATGTCCATCTGACAGCAGTCTGTGTCATCTGACTGTTATCTGAAATATGTTTGGGCTGCATCCTGCAGGTGTGCACGAGGCAGTCTGGATGAATTCGGGCCATGGCTGGCCATGCCTTTTTCTGCCGACTGCGCTGGAATATAAAAATATTTGCCGTGTTGGAATGGCTCCTCCACATTCTTGCTATGTGTGACGGGGGCTTAAAAGTTAAGTTCATCATAAATGTAGGATACTGAAATGTATGTGTTGTCACTTTAGACAAGAGCCCGTTTATCAGGAGTGGCGTGATTGTTTTCCCCCGAACCCACCAATCTGTAACCTCTTTCGACTGATGATGATTTTGTTGTATTTACTCATAATAAAGTGTGATCATTGCTTCTAAGATGTTTTTGTCTGATTTTGCCAATAACTTCCTTACAGATTTTACTTAAGATTGTGATGAATGCTCGGCCTACTACTTACACTGACGGGCCACTTTATTAGGTACAACTTGCTAGTACTGGGTCGGGCTCCCTTTTGCCTTAAGAGCTGCCTTCATTCTTCGTGGCATAGATTCAACACGGTGTTGTAAACATTCCTCAGAGATGTTGGTCCATACTGACATGATACAATCACACTGTCGCCCATTCAACCAGTCTGCCCATTCTCCTCTGACCTCTGACATCCACACAACTGCACCTCACTGGATATTTTCTCTTTTCTGGACCATTTTCTGTAAACTCTAGCAATGGTTGTATGTGAAAATCCCAGTAGATCAGCAGTGTCTGAAATACCCAGACCCGCCCGTCTGGCACTAACAGCCATGCCATGTTCAAAGTCACTTAAATCTCCTTTCTTCCCCATTCTAACTCTCGGTTTCAACTTCAGCAAATCGTCTTCACCACGTCCAGATGCATAAATGCATTGAGCTGCTTCAATGTGATTGGCTGATTAGTTATTTGTGTTGACAAGAAATTGAACAGGTGTACCTAATAAAGTGGCTTGTGAGTGTATATTCGGGATCCTTAACCAACGGGACTTGCAAAGGGTCTTTGGTTGGCACTGGACCCCACGTTTCTGAATATCATCAACAAGCTGTAAGCAGGGAAGCACGGTGGCTTAGTGGTTAGCACTGTTGCCTTACAGCAAGAAGGTCATGGGATTGATTCCCACCTGTGGCCTTTCTATGTGGAGTTTGCATGTTCTCCCCATGTTTGCATGGGTTCTTCTCCGGGTTCTCCAGCTTCCTCTCACATTCAAAGACACACAGGTTAGGTGGATTGGAAACTTTTAATTGTTTGTAGGTGTGTGTGCGGGTGTGACTGTGTTTGTTTGTCTATATGTGGCCCTGCAACAGACTGGCATCCTGTCCAGGGTGTACCCCACCTCACGCTCTACGACTGCTGGGACACGCTCCAGCCCCTGCGACCCTTAATTGGACTAAGCGGTTGAAGATGAGTGAGTGATTGAGTGAAGGTGTAAGCTTTTATAGTTCAGATGAAAACCACCTGGTAGAAGATAAAGTGGCATTTTCTTGACTGTCTTGAGATCACGAAAAAGTAAAGCAGCTGTGGTGCACATAAGGAACAGAGGTCATACAGAGGTCAAAACGTGCCTTGAAACAGATATGAGATTTGCACCTACAAGGCTAACAGGCTAACTTCTAGCTGAGTGTTTGATTAAGGTCTGTTTTTGTGGGCTGAGCACTGGTTGTCATAACAGATTATTTGGGTGCAGGTATTCAAAACAATGACTGACATACTGGCTCAGTAAATATTGCACCATCAGTGTCACCAACATAGCTACTTACGAATTAGCTAACCTTGTGATAACAGTACTTGGCCATAATACCCTTAATAGTACACTTTCACTCAATGGAAATACTGGCACACTGACTACTCAGACGGTCAATTAGCACAATAAACCTCACAGCAGTCAATATGATTTCAGATATTTGTCATGAATTCTTACAAAAGGACAATCCATCATCTTCATAGCAGCTAGCAGGCACTGCTAGTGGGGCCTTTAACCCAGTATAGTAGCTGTCACTCAAAGTGACTATGCCCTAATTATTCATAGTTTTATGATTTAAAACAGGGGTGGGCAACTTGTTCCAGAAAGGGCCAAGAGGGTGCAGGTTTTCTTTGCAGCCACTGATTCCACCAGGTGATTTCACTGATTAATATCACTTTGAGCTGATGGAATCAGTTAAACCGTTTCCATATAATGTGCGGACTACGTTCATAATAGAAGAGATTTGTCATCTCATGTTTAATGCAGAAAAATCCATTTGTCTATGGAGACCACAGCAGCCAGCTACACTTCTGTTTGTTATTATCGATCCATCAGGCAGCACTGCATTAAAAACCGACATCATTGTGTAAAGGATATTACTGCGTGGGCTCAGGAACACTTCAGAAAACCACCGTCAGTTAACACAGTTCGTCACTATATCTACAAGTGCAAGTTAAAACTCTACCATGCAAAGCAAAAGCCATACATCAACAACATCCAGAAATGCTGCCGCCTTCTAAGTGCCTGAGCTCATTTGAAATGGACAGACACAAAGTGGAAAAGTGTGCTGTGGTCTGATGCGTCCACATTTCAAATTGCTTTTGGAAATCATGGATGTCGTGTCCTCTGGACACAAGAGGAAAAAGGCCATCCAAATTGTTACCAGCGCAAAGTTCAAAAGTCAGCATCTGTGATGGTATGGGGGTGTGTTAGTGCCTATGGCATGGGCAACTTACACATCTGTGATGGCACCATCAATGCTGAAAGGTACATCCAGGTTTTGGAGCAACACATGCTGCCATCCACGCAACGTCTTTTACAGGGACGTCCCTGCTTATTTCAGTCAATTCAATCAATTTTATTTATATAGCACCAAATCACAACAAACAGTTGCCCCAAGGCGCTTTATATTGTAATGCAAGGCCATACAATAATTACGTAAAAACCCCAACGGTCAAAACGACCCCCTGTGAGCAAGCACTTGGCGACAGTGGGAAGGAAAAACTCCCTTTTAACAGGAAGAAGAAGCAAGACAATGCAAAGACACATTCTGCACACGTTACAACAGCATGGCTTCACAGTAAAAGCGTGCGGGTACTAGACTGGCCTGCCTGCAGTCCAGACCTGTCGCCCGGACTGTTGAACAACTGAAGTCGTACATCAAGCAAGAATGGGAAAGAATTCCACCTACTAAGCTTCAACAATTAGTGTCCTCAGTTCCCAAATGCTTACTGAGTTTTGTTAGAAGGAAAGGTGATGTAGCACAGTCGTAAACATACGACTGTCCCAGCTTTTTTAAAATGTGTTGTAGGCATCCATTTCAAAATGAGCAAATATTTGCACAAAAACAATAAAGTTTATCAGTTTAAACATTAAATATCTTGTCTTTGTGGTGTATTCAATTGAATATAGGTTGAAGAGGATTTGCAAATCATTGTATTCTGTTTTCATTTACATTTTACAGAACACCCCAACTTCATTGGAATTGGGGTTGTGCACATTGAACTTCAACATTCAAGTAACTGAAAAGAAGAAGCTAGCCTAACTAGCTTTTGTTTAGCCTTCCAAAGGTAGCTTCCTGGTACACAGGCACATATGATCTCTCCAAACTCTTCAGAAAAAGTTTATTCCTTTTTGTTTAACACATTTGTAGCGCCATGGCCTCGATTTGCCGTAATTAAATAAATACATTAATGCTGTCTCAACAAAAACCTGAGTTTGGAACTGCAGACAAAAGGGTTAGGGTTTTCCCTCTCAGTTGAGAAATTCCTAAGTCATCTGGAGATCTTCAGATAAGCTTGGAGACATCCCCCATGGGCCAACACTGGCATTCACAGCAAAACAAAATTGTAATTCAAAGTTCTTCAAAGGGGAGCCCTTGCCTTTTTAACTGTTAAATTTCAGTCACTATGAATTACATGACATTATAATGGCTTCACGTCAGAATCCGAGTTTCTCCAGGCCAGGAGAACCCAAATTTTATGACATCATGCCAAGGCCATACCCCCTCAAGACTGGAAGACGATATCCCTTCCACAACATAGGGCCATAAAACTTTATCTTGATAACAGCTATTATCTTTAGGTTTAAGTGAAGAAAGACATTATTTTAAAATAAAAGAATTGCATCAGTATTCTTTGATTCATATATCTAAAACTTATAATGTTGGTGGTATTGATTAATCAAACGAAATGCTTTGCATATTATTGTGTGAGCCGCTGAAGAGGAGGTACTGCTGGCCCACCACCACCAGATGGCGCCCTGCTTGGAGTGCGGGCTTCAAGCACGAGAGGGCATTGGAGCCACTGGGAGTGACAGCTGTCACTCATCATCGGCACCAGCTGTCACTCATTCAACTCATCACCATCACCATAAAGGCCAGACTGCAACTCCACCTCCTCGCCGAGAAATCAGCTACCTTGGAGGTAATATTCTCTGCTGTATTTAACGCTGACTAATAGTCTGAACTTCTTTGCAGCCGTTTTCCTGTGGTGTTGCCTTATCTGTGGGATTGGCGTTGGTGTGATCAGCGACGGCTTCGCTTCACACCCCAACCAGATAAGTGGTTAGACAGGAGCTGCACGAGTGTGTGACTGGAGGTGGAGGTGCTCCCTCCCAAAAGAACACAGACTGTGGGATTACTGAGTGTGCGTACTCACACTCACCTGTGCTGTTTCTGTTCTCTGCCAGCAGTACCAGGTCTGACAGCTGGAGACGGTGACCACCTGGGGATCCAGGACTTGGCGGCTCCGGTGTTCTTCAGATCCGTTGGCGGTGAGGGCCGTGTGGGATCCGGCTCGGTTCTGGACGGGCATCTCCTATCCTCAAGCCTGCCCACACGTCACCCAATGTGTAATTGACTGTAGTTCCAAACTGGTTGTTGTCTGTATTCCGTTGTGCACAATTTACAACATTAAATTGTTACTGTTTGGCTTATCCATTGCCCGTTCTTTTACACCCCCTGTTGTGGGTCCGTGTTCCTACACTTTCACAAGACATATAATTATTCCATTCTATTGATGTCTTATTGTAACTGATATGCGTTTAAGTGTGATCTTTCTGAATTCAATATGTTGATGGTGAAATATTCTGTTATCCAAAGGATGTGTTTAAGTGACGATTAGTAATGTGTATCCATTTGAGTGTCTTAGAACAATAGTATAACAAAATAGTTAATGTGTTTAAATAATTGAATCATTTGTGTCTGCACTGTGACCACATGAAATTTCTGTGCAATTACACACCCTAAATGGGTGGAGTTTGGTGACGTCAGTCCCCTTTAAAAAGTTAGAACAGAGTCTTGCTCTCTTCTCTGCCGGCAACTCCTCTCTCTTGCTCCTTCTCTGCCGCTCTTCTCTCTTCCTTTCTTAAATGCTTAATTTTTGTTCTTGGGCCAAGGCCCCATGCTAAGCTAAGCTAAAGCTACCACGTGGCATTCATTCTTTGTTCATTTTTGATAATTTTAACAAAGTTTTAACCTGACACTTTAAGGTGCATCAAGTCTTTTGAATTTTTAAGAAAACTTCCAAGCTTAACCTTTCAAATTAATAGCAAATTTACAGAAAAGCAACCCTCCTTTTCTGCCGGCTATTTTGTTCTTTCAATGCTTTTAAAGTTTTAACTTTTTCCTAAATTCACAAAGATTTTTAATCTGGCTACAACAAACTTTTTAAAAGCAACCAGAAACCATTTTCAACTAGAAGCACTCAGAGAGTGCAAACCTCCGCCAAGGCCATGGGGTCACTGACGCCATAACATCTACACGCCGTGGAATCATTGAACCTAAAAAATCTAACAGTGATGTTTCCTCAGTAGTAAAAAAAAGTTTCATCTGCTGTGACTGGATAGCATGTATCCTTAGCGCTTGGCATCACAGTTTATTGCAACTTGCACCTTTCCCAGAAGCTACCGTCATCTAAGCACTGATATTGATATTGCATGTGCTTATAGACAAAAACAAAGAGAAAAAATTCAATTTATTATTCAACTAAACTGCAAATATATGAATTTTTTAACATTTATGAAACACTTCTCTAAACAAGGCCATAGGGTCACTGACCCTAAAGAGATTCCCTCCTTGGCACAGTGATCTATTCAACAATTCAGTGTTACAACCAAAACTATGATACATACAATTTTCTTTCCTTTATATTTGACATCCTTGACCATGAAAACATACCACTAGAACTTGGAATCACTTTTATGTCTTTATTAGTTCAAAAGTTATTGTATAAAACGATTTTTCGGTAATGGCGGTTTTCTTCTGGATCTAGCTTCATAACATTTGAAGCTACATCAAATCTGATGACACCTTACTGAATGAGTACAGATTCAGCTACAATTTGGTGTTAGTTGTGCATCTCTAGCTTCATTTGTCACCTCACACTGACACATTTTCTATTTTCCCTATATTTTTGCATATTCTGGATCACCAGATCCGGAATCCGGATCCGATCATCACCAAACTTTGTTGTTTGATAGAACATTTGACTATGTTACATCCTAATTTTTTTCAAGCCTTTCTACCTTGTTTTTGTGGAGTTAGAAACTAGAATGTCAAAATTCCCCCTATCCCGCAATGGTGAAGAATCCTTTAAAAACTCCTGGATCTGGATCACCACTAAAATTTAATCACTTGCTCCTCTTGTCATTTTCAACCACTCCACAAAATTTCATCAAAATCTGTTCAAAACGTTTTGAGTTATCCTGCCGACAGACAGACAAACAAACAAACGCGACCGAAAACATAACCTCCTTGGCGGAGGTAACAAACACCTTCTGCCTCTGGGTTCCTGCAAGCTGACGATGGTGCTAATTCCAAACCATCAGTCATCCTGTCGGTAAAGCCGACACAAGCCTTTGGGATCACCTGGGGAGACCGCTGAGTTAACCCCTTGACCTAAGTGAGCACGACGGACAGACGGACAGACGGACGGACGGACGGATGGATGGATCCCTCCAAACCCCCATTTCAACGGACCAGCTAAGTGACCCAGTAAAGGTTCCAGAAAAGGGTTTGCTGTTGATGGATACAAAGTGGTTCCTCCTTATTATTATTGTTCCTTTTAAGCATATTCGTCTTTATTTAATATTTTTCTTAATTATTGGCTTCAAATTTCATCTCTAAATTCTAAGCAGATTTATTTACTTAAAGTGTTTAAGCTTTATCTCTCTCTCTCTCTCTTTTTCAACGTCTCATGAGTAAGAAAATTGTTTCCATGAATGAACTTATTTAATCACTGTCCACGAAAATGCCAGTAAACTGTTCATTACTTGTAAATAAATTGTAAATATTTCTGCTGTGGTTCATTTTGTGTTCAGAAGGAAACCCTTGATTAATTGTATTGTGAATTCAGACTTTCAGACCAGAGACTGATTTAATTAAATTGAGACTGATTAATTCATTTGAGACTGATAAATGAATGAATGTTTAAATTAAAGTACCTATGCTATAAATAGGTGGTGCCCCGAATAATAATTAAATAATAAGTATTAAACTCTAAATTGTTAATTATTTTGGTGACTCATCAGATGGGACCTAACCCAATCTAATTCAGTTTGGGAGTTTAACTGCTTATTCACTAACCTCTTATGGTGCTCTGGTGTGAGACAATCTATATAGATTTAACTAAATGGTTACATCTTTATGGTTCCCCATGTGGAGGCTTTATTAAATATCCGCTACATACATTTATTGGTGCTCCCGTGTGGGGCTCTAATAAATAAATAAATTACACTACACATTGGACGCAAATTCCAAACTCAAAAGAAAAGAAAAAACAGAAGTTGGAGCTTTGCACTCTGTTCAACAGAATGGGGGCTTCTGTAGAGGTGAATGGGGAAACAGATGTCATGGCTATGTTCATATACGCTATGTTGGAAGCAGGTGTGAGATTTTAACATGGGCTTCGATGGGGAGTAACTCAGTTTTGGAGGCAGCCTCAAGTGGAAATTCAAGTAAAAGCAAGATATGACACTTGTGTGTTGTCCTCATTTTTTCAGCACCAGAGACTGCTGCTTGCATGTGCCGAGCACGAGACCACTGACTTCAATGACTCACTGAAATGATGGGAGTGAGGCAGGCAATCGAGAGGGTGAGTAATGTTAATAAATGCCATGGGCCATTTTTGGGGTGTTTGAAATTGTATTACCAGGTTCTTGCAGGAATATCTCCTGGTAGGTGTAACTTCTCTGAAATACCTGTTGTGCATATCCTCCACAATTCTACATCAACAATACAAGGCTTGTTAGCTCTCCTTGTGATACCACCGTTTTCCCTTGAAGCAAGAATATCTCGCACCAAGAATACAATCCCACCGTGCAGCGCAGCATCACTCGAAAGGGATGTCCAGACCATTTCCCAGCATGTCCTGAGCCTTGCTTGTGAAGTAATAAAATGAATGATCTAAAGTAGGGGTTTTCAAAGTGTGGGAGGGTGAGCCCCCCTCATGCCGCCCCCCAACCGACACACATACACAATTTCAATATCTTCCTGTGTTTCTTTTTAGTCTTTTACACATCTTAAACACATTTTTAAAGTATTTGTGTTTTTTAAGGAACGCTCTGCATTTACACATTTTACAGCCTTTGTAAACATTTTAAATATGTTTTTAAAGAACTTTCTATTCTTTCACACATTTTACAGCCTTTGTAAACATTTTAAACATATTTTAAAGAACTTTCTATTCTTCTATTGTTTATCTTTTGTTGTATTTTAAACATCATTTTTAAAAAACATTTAAACATATCTGTGTGTTTTTAAATGTCTTTGGCATAACTAACACATTTGAACATAAATAATAAGTGATGTGTATCAGTAAGATTTTATCGATATCAATGCCATCATCAATTCCGCTTATCGATCCGATTCTTTATCGATTCCCTTATCAATACTTCCTGTGAATTTTCTGTGTACTAAAAGTAGGCTTTACATGTTTTCAATAACATTATAACATTTACAAATAACATTTGGTGTCAATAACATTTTATTGAATCTTAAAGTAAATAAACATGAAATTGGTCACTGGTTCCTTGATCTCTGGACAAAAATAAAAATTTTAAAAAATCTGTAGTTTTTCTCAAAAGCATTTATTTCACACATTAATAGCACAAATCTAACTTCATACCTCTGAGCTGATGTCAGCCGGCTGTGCTGAAAGTCATCATCAATGTAATTCATAAAGAACACAGGACGTCTCATTTTGGGAGGAAGAAACATTTTAGCCTGTGTTACACTGTTTGGAGAGAGGTATCATTTGATTTAAACGACGACTCTAACTTGACTCGGCAGAGAGCGGCGCAGTGTTTGAAGCTGTGCGAAGGGAACGGAGGATGATTCTCGTTTCTTTCCTGCAACATGACAAGAGTCTCAGTTAGTGACTTTAATCTGCACAAAAGTGACTCACTTTTGACATTTTTAAATGGCTTGGAGAGGGGTTAAAAAGCAGACTTGCCGCTTCTGAAAAGCAGGAAAGCAATGAACCAATGAAGCAGTCGGTATCAGGCGTGTTACAAACTGTATGGACACAACTGCAAACTCACATGAGTGATAGAGTTCAAAAAAAGGAGTTTAATTGGTTTAACAGGCAGGTGGTCGGTACACGTGTCGTCCAGCAGCATGGCAGAGGTCGCAGACAGACAAGAGACTGAGGCGCAGTCAAAAAACAGGCACAGGTCAAAATACACAGCATAAGGGCAGAGGCAAGACAAACTCAAAGTCAAAATATCGACAAGGACAACAGGACAAAACTAGACATGGGACGGAGCCTGGATAGTGACATGAAGTCGACGATCTGCCCGTGAGTTGTGAGACTGTGAGGGCTTAAATAACTGGTGGTGTGATTAGTGAAACAAGATGTATGTATCAGTGAAAGTTCTGGAAAGGGGGCGTGACTAGTGAACAAAGATATGCAAGGGGCAAGATAGTGAAGGCAGAAAAAGAGTGGAGTAATGAAAGAGACAAAGACACGTGATCAGGTGCAAGAGCGGAGGTGGATGAAAACACAGAGCAAAAAGAGTAATAGTGAGAGACAAAGACACAAGGGCTGGTTCAGGGGCAATCATATAAGAAGGGCAAAAACTGCAGAACAACCATGAACATATGAACTGAAAACACAAATGAGAAGAGCAAAGTAAATCACTGATAAACAGAGAATAAACAAACCCGGTGAATACAGAATAATGGAATTAATAAAAGATAACTGATGAACAGAAAATGCAATAAATAACAAATGGAACAACACTGAAGATAAATAATAACAAAACCCTGTGACGAAAGTATAATATAATAAATGTGATAAACAGAATGAAACTAAGACTTAAGCAATATAAGGGACCAAGAGTGAAAGCAAATAATAAACAAAGCAAAACTAAATACATGGCAAAGAAAAGATACACAGAGACAAAAAGTAAAAAAAACAAAACAATCATAACTGAAGCATGACCATGGCAACCTGATATAATATAAATAAAACTCAGAAGATTCAGAACATGAACCCGTTATGGGCAGGAACATGACAGTTGGAGCACTGCTTCATTGTTTCAAGCTTCAAAGCAGAGCCGTGACTGAAGCATTTGATTACAGACCCGCTGCAGGGTCTGTAATCAACATAAAGAAATGATATTTTTCCCAGTAAAACACCCTCAGAAACAACGGCCGCTCTTAAGGACTGATAAGGGAATTGTTAAGCTCAAAGTCTATTGATGTGGGTGGATCGAATCATTTCTTAATGATTCTCGAAAACAACCAGTTCATGACACCCATCACTCGCCCCCCTCCCCCCTTTTATACTCTAGCCATTTTTCAGTATCATTCTAGTTGTGTCCAGCCAGTTTGTGTTTTCATTGTATAATCATTAGTTTAATCACTTGTTTGTTTTGTTCTTATCATATGTTGAATTATTTGTTATTTATTTTTGCCACCTATGAGTTCTGTTCTTGTTTTATCTTAGCATTTATTTTCTGGTTATTCCCTTTTTGGTTCTTATAGTGGTTTCTTTGTGCAGTTCTTTTCATGTTAATATTTTATTCTGTCTTTGGTTTTTGATTTATCTTTGGTTGTTACGTCACGCCATGCTCTTGCACTTACTATTGTGTCTTTGTATCTTTTTATCACTCTGGTTCTGTCTGCTTTGTGTTTTCCCGACTTGCACCTGCTCTGCCCTCATCCTCATCTTTCTGCCATGCCCCCTTTAAAGATCCTTCTCCCCGTTTCATTATCCATTTGCCACCTTCCTTATTTAAGCCCTTTCAGTTCACTCTTTCCTTGCTCATTTGTTGAACTCATTCACTCACCAGCTCTCTGTCTCAGTCCTGTTTTGCCAAGCCTTGATTTAACCCTGCTCTGTTTTCCCGACCTCGTCTTTTGCCTCTGCCCCGGTAACCCTGTTAGCATGTACTACAGAATTCTGCTTGTTTTGACCAGGTTTTTTGCCTTGCACTTGTCTGATACCTTTACCCCACAGACTGCTTACCTGTGAACCAAACCCCAGCCTGTAATAAAGATTCAGTCCTTTTTACTCCTATGTCCAACCACTGTCTGTGCCACACCTCCTCTCAACTTGACACTTGGAGAAGGCATATGATTGGGTAGCCCGGGAGATACTGTGGGAGGTGCAGCCAGAGTATGATGTGAGGGGGTCCCTTCTCAGGGTCAGCCAATCTCTGTACACACAAAGCGAGATCTGTGTTCGGGTGCTCGGCAGTAAGTCAGACTCGTTTCTGGTGGGGTTTGGCCTCCGTCAGGGCTGTGCCTTGTCACCAATCCTGCTTGTAATATTCATGGTATACTGAGGCATAGTCAGAGGGAGGAGGGTTTCCAGTTTGGTGGGCTCAGGGTCTCATCACTGCTTTTTGCAGATATTGTGGTCTTGTTGGCTTCATTAGCCTGTGATCTTCGGCAATCACTGGATTGGTTCGCAGCCGAGTGTGAAGCGGCTGGGATGAGGATCAGCACCTCTAAATCTGAGGCCATGGTTCTCAGCAGGAAACTAATGGATTACCTACTCCATGTAGGGAATGAGGTCTTATCCCAAGTAAAGGACATGAAGTACCTTGGGGTCTAGTTCACGAGTGAGGGGACAATGGAGATTGGCTGGAGAATCTGTGCAGCAGGGACAGTGTTGTATTTGCTCTATTGTACTGTTGTGACAAAAAAGGGAGCTGACCCAAAAGGTGAAGCTCTCGATTTACTGGTCAATCTTCAGCCTTCCTCTCACCTATGGTCATGAGGGTTGGGCCATGACCAAAAGGACTAGATTGCAGGTACAAGCAGCCAAAATGGGTTTCCTCAGGAGGGTGGCTAGTGTCTCCCTTAGAGATAAGGTGAGAAGCTCCATCATCCATGACGAGCTCGGAGTAGAGCCGCTGCTCCTTCACGTTGAAAGGAACCAGCTGAGGTGGTTTAGGCATCATGGTAAGGATGCCCTCTGGGTGCCTCCCTAAGGAGGTGTTCCAGACACACCCAGCTGGGAAGAGACCCCTGGGAAGACCCAGGACTAGGTGGAGAGATTATTTCTCCACACTGGCCTGGGAATGCCTCGGTATACCTCAGTCAGAGGTGGTTAATGAGGCCCGGGAAAGGGAAGTTTGGGGTCCCCTGCTGGAACCTTTGCCCCCATAATCCAGTCCTGGATAAGCGGTTGAAGATGAGTGAAGTGACTATTTATTATGGTGGAAGTGTGAAATCTTGTGGTGACACAAACATACTGTGCACCCTAATGGGAATTGATTGGGGATGGTGTGTCATGGGGTTATCTGGGGCCCCCTCTGAGTGGTATGGGTCACCCCCCATGTGGCTGGAGTCTGTTTGTGCATGGGGCCAGCAGTTGGAAAGCAAATAAATGCAAGCACAAGTGCATGCCCATGACCTGTGACATACTGTACATTTTCAATTTGTTCATTTTGGATAGTTAAAATCCACCATTGCTGTCAGCTGCAGATAAGGCCAGTAACAGGAAATCCAACTTCAGTTATCCCTCAGAAAGTCACATTTGTCCCCATGTGCTGACTGACTGAGGGAGGCTAAAAAAAATCACGGATGTTCATTAACATACAGCAGCAATAGTCCATGGGCCAAGCAGGTTTTCAGTACCACTTAAGGTGACTAAACAACACTTAGAACCCACCGCAGTGTATCATGGCCTACGCAAAAATGTATGATAGCAATCTCAGGGTGGTAGCTGTAGCCAGGTAGGGGTCAGTGAAGAATTACACAGAGGTCAAATTTGAAAAATCCTCCAATCATGTTGAAAACTATATCACACTACTTGTCTGGCCATAACGATTCCAAAACGGTATAGTTTGGACTATGATGAACTGTGATGGAATGTTTTGGAGTTATGGGGTAAACAGCAAAAAATGTGACAAAGGTCAGCTTCAGTTTGTACAGGGGTCAAAAGTTAAAGTTGCTCCAATTTCAGTACAGAATGATGCAAATTATTAGTTGAAATAAAAGGATTAATAAATGGAATAGTTTTGACTGTGTTGAATGTTTGGTCTCCAAGATAAAGGTCAAACAAGGTCAATGTGCATTGGATTGCTATAGACTTAGACTGCTGGGGGGTTCCCATGATGCACTGAGTGTTTCTTTCTCTTTTTGCTCTGTATGCACCACTCTGCATTTAATCATTAGTGATTGATCTCTGCTCCCCTCCACAGCATGTCTTTTTCCTGGTTCTCTCCCTCAGCCCCAACCAGTCCCAGCAGAAGACTGCCCCTCCCTGAGCCTGGTTCTGCTGGAGGTTTCTTCCTGTTAAAAGGGAGTTTTTCCTTCCCACTGTCGCCAAGTGCTTGCTCACAGGGGGTCGTTTTGACCGTTGGGGTTTTTCTGTAATTATTGTATGGCTTTTGCCTTACAATATAAACCTCCTTGGGGCAGCTGTTTGTTGTGATTTGGCGCTATATAAATAAAATTGATTTGATTTGATTTGATTTTGATTCTATGACATGTGACATATGTTACCCTGTAACATGATAACTAAGCATGACAGATGGTGCAAACTATTTCTTATTACAACCCTATTAATCCAAACAATAATTTTAATCATTTTTTACTGAATTTTAGCAACTTTAACTTTTGACCCCTGTACAAACTGAAATTGACCTTTGTCACCATTTTTGCTGTTTTTCCCCATAACCCCAGAACATTCCATCATAGATAGTACAAACTATACTTTTTTGGAATTGTTATGATCAGACAAATAATATGATATAGTTTTCAATGTGATTGGAGCATTTTAAAATTTTGACCTCTATGTAATTCTTCATTGACCCCAACCTGGCTATAGCTACTACCCTGGAATGGCTATCATACATTTTTGTGTAGGCCATGGTACACTGAGGCTGGATTCTAAGTGTCGTTTAGTCACCTTCAGTGGTACCGATTAGGTCAAAACTGATGACTGGCTCATGGACTACAGTGATCCAAAGTTTCACCAAATATGTCACGGTATAAAATAGCATGGGTGCCCTTTCAGAGACAGATCCAAAGCAATCTCTTGACTTTTGCATTGGGATTAATAAGACATTGCATGTTCAGAGAGTCGTTTGACATTTCTGAAATTATTACTGTACATAAATTATTGTTATATATTAATTATTTTTCATAAATTATGTGGCATTACCCCTGTCCAAATATAGATTTCATTGAAAAAGGTTGTGATTCTTGGTCCAGTTCCAGTCGATCCCATGAAAAAAAGTCTGAGAGGATTTAGTGCTGCTATAATGCTGGAGGTTTCTTCCTGTTAAAAGGGAGTTTTTCCTTCCCACTGTAGCCAAGTGCTTGCTCACAGGGGGTTGTTTTGACCGTTGGGGTTTTTCCGTAATTATTGTATAGCTTTTGCCTTACAATATAAAGCGCCTTGGGGCAACTGTTTGTTGTGATTTGGCGCTATATAAATAAAATTGATTTGATTTGATAATGGACTGATGCAGAAGGTGGCAGCAATGCACCAATAAGGATGCCGGCTGCCGTTAAATGCCATAGAAAAAGAAGAAAAAGAAGAAGAATAACAGCGGAGGCTAAAAAAAATCTTTTATTCGAATGGCAAATTCATCTGTCTTATCTGCAATGCAAATGTGGCTTCACTGAAGAAAGGGAATTGGGAGCGGCACTTCAAAAAAACAAGCCACAAGAGCTACAATGCAAACTTCCCGGCTCTGCATGCTCAAAAAGACCAGGAATTGAAAAGTCGCGTAGCAGTACAACAGTCACTAAATATGGAGGTCGTGATAGATATGGCTAACAAGATTGCATGTTCTGTTCGGCCCAGGATTCTGCAGAGGTGTTTATTCCATGCAGAGCTGGAGAAGACAGGTGCAGAACACACAGATCTACTGCTGCACACAGAGGTATATCTCTGGACAGGCTTTCTGAATTTTAGCCAGAAATGAAAGAATTTCTCAAACAACACTTTAACCTGGATAGCTGTGCTATTGAGAATGAGATCCTCACACTGAAAAATGACAGTGAGCTCAAATCCAGAGTAACACCTGACATAAATGTCCAATTCTGGAATTTAATGCAAAAGAGATGCACCCCAACCTGAAACAAACTGCACAGAATGTGACTGTACTTTTTGGATCAATGCATTTGTGTGAGTCTGCCTTTTCACATATGAAAATTATCAAGTCAAAATACAGATCCACCATGACTGACCATCTTGCGGCCTGTTTATGGCTGCACTCAGCTCCTACTGTCTGGAGTATGAGAGCCTTGCTGCCTCCTCTCAGTGCCAGAAGTCCTACTAAGGTAGAGAACAACCTTTCCAACTTGAATTAGGGATTGTATTATTTGGGTTGTCGTTTGTTGTGTTGTTACAGACCAGTCGTAGGCCTACTTGTGCTTATTCTTTGCACCACGAACATTTACTTCAATACACACACACACACACACACACACTCATCTTCAACCGCTTAGTCCAATTAACCCTCTGGGGTTCGAGGGCATTTTTGGACAGTTCACTCGCCTGGCATAAATGTTTTATTATTGCTGTTAACAGCTCTCCCTGCATCCCACAATCAAGTTTTATGTTTCTTTTTTCAGGACAACCTGTGTTTTCAGAATATATATGTTTTTGTTGTGTTTTATAAGAGTAATAAAGGTTTACAATCAAAAATAGACAAGGAAAAAATAAAGTGAAAAATCTTTTTCTCACACACATTTATTTAAAACACACAGCAAACTATAATAAACAACTGTTTTGACACTTTATAAAGGTAATTTGAGGTCTTGTGTAAAAGACAGTACAACAAAAAGGTTCAAACAATAAACACAAATGCACATTTTGAACAATATATACAAAATGGTCTATGTGTTTTGTTGTCCATTGATATGGTAAACAGTGCTTTACGCAGAGAAAGCAACAGAGTTATCCAGTAACATTCACATGCAAACTAGTGGAGCAATCCTGACAGTTACACACTCTTTGTTTGAGCATGTGAGATTGTTATCAAAGGCTCTCCGTGTGCTCCTGCTTTCACTGATCGCTGTGCGTAATGGCGCAGGGCACACTGAGTAAGTACTAATAGTATGTACTCATTGGAGCACCCAGGGGGCTATTCAAACGGGCCACCTAGTAACACATCACTCCTGAAAATGACCTTTGGCTTTTCACGTGAGGTAAATCTGCCCTACGATTGGATTTTGGAAAACCATGTGACGGTGAACCAATTCAGATTGGACACTCACATTGCGCACGTCATCACACAGCTTCTATGGGGAGTACAAAGATGGCCGATAGCTGGTTCGAAAGTCCGCGGAGTTAACCTTTCAGCCAAAAAAAAAGTAAGTTTCTATCTCATATCATTCAAAAGTTGTTTATAATTTAGTAAAGCGACAGCGTCGGCCCCAGAGGGTTAAGGGTCATTGGGGGGCTGGAGCCTATCGCAGCAGTCATAGAGTGTGAGGCTGGGTACACTCAGGACAGGACGCCAGTATGTAATTTACTTCAATAACGTATTATTATTTTGAAAACTTTATCTTTGTGCCAGAAAAGTGTGTTTTTATATTGGTGCACAATAAATTGTGGCTATGCTATGACTTTCGCTGTGGCTTGGTAGATCCAGTGGTGTCAAAAGTACACACATTTGTTACTTAAGTAGAAGTATAGATACTGCAGTTTAAAAACACTCTGGTAAAAGTTGAAGTATCAACTTGACCTCTTTACTCAAGTAAAAGTGAAAAAGTATGTACTCCAAAATCTACTTAAAGTATAAAAGTATAAAGTAACCTTAAAAAAAAACAACAAAAAAAACAAAAAGGTAGATGCCACTATATGAATTGAAAGCTTAATTTAAAAACTGATTCGTTCTACATGTGGCCCAAGACCCAAAACCCAAAATTACCCCCCAACACCACCTGCACGAAAATGTTTCAATTCTAGAAGCTGTGAAATGCAATCTGGGACTATTCCAGACAATAAACTGCAGTGAGTGCAGCATCCATTTAGTGAGAAAAAAAAAAACTTTCCTTATTCAGATTCATTCCAGTAGTATTCTGCTCTTACTAGGATGCAGCAGTTTTCTAGTTTGGCAGAAAGTTCTGGAGGAAATCACTGAAGAAATTAACAAACTGAAAATATGGTTTGACTGAAACAAACTGTCATTAAACTTAAATAAAACAGGGATGAAATGGAGGTGTAAGAGTTACTAGGTGTTCACAGGAAACACTTATGTATGTATGTATTTATTTATGTTCATTGTTAGTTGCTTTTATATTTTATTTTCTGTTGTGTTTCTATTCAGGTTCTTTTTGTCTCTTTCTCTGAAATTGTATATAATAATCATTAGATTATTAACATATAAACAAAAATAAATTTAAGAAATATTACAATTTGAAAACAAATGCACCCGAACATGAAGACAACTGGAACTGCTTCATGCTAACTTTTAACACTGAAAATGCCATAGACATGCTAACGCGTTAGCGTCGCTCCCATTTTTAAGTTATAAAATACATCTATCAACTGTTTCAGAAGACCATAACAGGTCGGTTTAACATAGAAAAGGTAAATAATACTCACAGAAGTATGCTCTTTAGGGTTTTAGCGGGGGAAAATTAAGCGAAAGAAAGAAAGAATAAACGAAACAATAGGTTGAAGCATTGCTTCAATCTGCAAACCACTGCTTCGACTGGTTCAAAATCCATTCCTTTATCTTCATTGATCCATGTTTCTGATATAGCAATTATGTTAAATATTTTTTAAATTGACTTAAATATTCTTTAATGTTGCTAAAGTTTGCATACAGACTTCTGCTGTTGAAATGGATTATTGATAATTTGTTATCCGTTTTAATGATCCGATTAAACTGTTCATCTGTATAATAGCAACAACTGTCATTAATATTTGAGAAGAAATTATTGTCCGGGTCTGTATCGTGCTCCAAGTCCAGTACATTGTGGTCTGTGTATTTAAATGTTCTCAGTTCTACTTTTCCATGATCAGCAATCCTGTGAGTTATATCCTTCTTGTCTCCAGATGTAGATGATGTAGTAGATGAATAGGTTCCTCTGGTCTGTGTCATGGTGTTGTGATGTGTTTGTGTCCTCATACCTTATTGATCGTATTTGTCCAGTTCCTTGATGTTCCTGATTACCATAACCTTCACTTGTTCTGGTGTTCCGTTCAGTTTGATGAATGTTTTGCAGTTGGATGTCCATGTCTGTTGAATTTTTCCCTGCTTTTTTAAGAGACGAGCTTTCCTGACGATGTCTGCGTTTCTTTTGGTCAGATGTTCAATGATGAATACGTTTGTTCCTTTGAGTTTCCGTCCCTGTTTTAACAATGCCATTTTATGTTTTCTGTTGACAAACCTCATTATAACTGCTCGCTTGTCTCCATCCTCTCTCCTGGGCAGGGGGTGGCACGCTTCAATGTTATTACAGTCCATTTGAATACCTTTAGATTGCAGGAAGTCAGCCACCTGTTGTTCCACTGAGCTGGCCTCCTGCTCGCTGTCTTCTGACACCGCCCGTGCGTAGGATCGAGGTTTAATATGAATTCCTGTAATAATAACGTCGTTCATCCTTGTGTACTGTTCCACCTCTGCAACACGGTTCTCCAGGTGCACCAGACGCCGGTCTTTCTCGGCATTCTGGATCCGGAGAGCCTTCACTTCTTCCACCAGCTCCATAATGGATTTCTGCTGCATTTTAACAACAGAGATTTCCTCAGACAAAAAGTCCAGGGACTTCTTGATATCGTCTCCCTCCTCCGCCGTCAGTGCCTTCTTCGGACCCATGGTCAGATAAATCCGCGCTGGCACCTCGGTAAAGCCGCGCCGTCAGCGCACATCCACCGGCACTGAAGCCAAGAGTAACGAGGCTGTTTGTTTTAAAAATGTAAGGAATAGAAAGTACAGATACTTGTGTGAAAATGTAATAAGTAGAAGTCGGAAGTAGGCAGAAAAATAAGTAATGGAGTAAAGTATAGATACCTAAAAAGTGTACTTAAGTACAGTAACGAAGCATTTGTACTTCGTTACTTGACACCTCTGGGTAGATCTTGATACACTATCAACTTTAAAAGTAAATCTTGGTTCAAAAAAGGTTGGGCACCCCTAATATAGACTGTCTGCCACATAGAATGAACAGTATATAAAGATGGACAATCCAACAGCTCAGGTCACATGTTTGTGTCCCAGAATGGCAGAATAGTGGTATGCTCCCGCTTTTGCGGGATTGCTGGTCTATCGAGCACGATCCGTGGCCACAGCGCTGACTGCAAAGAAAGCGCTGCTCGCCTTTTTCTCCAGAGCCTGGAGCCAGAGCAGCGCTGAGCTTAACTTTATGTGGTGTGATCGTTTTAGACAATGAAATTGATAATTACAACTGTAGTTTTGTCATTCCCTTCGCCCGTGCTCCAATCAGGTTTTGTCGTCTCCATTTTTTGTCACAATAAAATAAATAAAAAAATACATTTTAAGAATAAAGAAATCTGAAAAATTAGGTGTGTCTTATTAATTGAGCGAGCAAATATCCACATGTCAAGAATTATTGACATGTGAAAAGAGAATACAGTGGTCCCTCGCTATAACACCGTTCACCTTTCGCGGCCTCGTCATTTCACAGAATTTTTAGTCCAATTTTGCATGCCTTTTTTTTTTTTTTACAGTGCATTGTGGTCTGCATGTCTAGTTATAAGAATCTTCTCGCCCAGAAGAAAAAAGAGCGCCAACAACTACCCATAACTGTGTTTGTCACTCGGAAACAGACACCTGCAGCCAGGTGTGAGTGGAAAAAGGCGCGGCGTCAGGACGCAGAGGCGCGATCTGTGAAATACTGGTCAGTCACTATTAATAATTTCTTATGAGTCCGACCTCGTAGGTTGATCGTTAACATTAAATTCGTTAGTTCTAAAAGCCATCAGAATTATTTATAGGAAAATGTTCTATTTTTATTTCTCAAACAAATGTTTGGGCCTGAAAACAGGTTGGTCTTATTTTTCTACTAAGGTTTGAACTTTGAGAGTGTTTACACATGAGAGAAAAGTGAGAAAATGTTCATGCCTGATTGAGAAAAGTGTATAAAGTGGTTTTACAGGGTTTTTACAGCTTTAAAACAGCAGGGGTGGTGGCCAAGTGGTTAACGCACTTGGTTTCAGTGCAGAAGGTTCCGGGTTGAAATCCCACCCCTGCCACATTTCTCCATGTAATGTGGAGTTGCGTCAGGAAGGGCATCCGGCGTAAAACCTGTGCAAATTCAACATGCAGATCCACCTTGGATTTGCTGTGGGGACCCGGAGTGCAAACAAGGGAGCAGCCGAAGGGACTTACTTTTACAGCTTTAAAACGTCTATAATAATTGTAAAAAAAAATAACGCTGACTACATCGCGGACTTCGCTTTTTGCGGACTATTTTTAGAACGTAACTCCCACGATAAACAAGGGACCACTGTAACACTTTTTTGATTATACTACAAAACAATTAATACGACGGCCGCTTTTGACGCTGTATTGGCACGCGTCATGATTGGTGGAGTTCTTTTTCTTTGCCGTCTTCCTGGCTTCCATGTCGTAAAATGAGGGTGTGTCTGAAGCGTAGTCTGAATATTTATGGGCGTGTTTATTATAATTACGTTTGTTTTCACCCGCCGCATTTATCAAGGTCACGTCAGGCGTACGCTGGAACTGGGCAGGTGCGCACTGCTTGATACATATCACAGCAACTTTGGTGTACTTCAAATTTACACCGTAAATTTACGCCACAAGTGCGCAACTTTGATACATGAGGCCCAGTGTGAGCTAAACACCACTGATACCTATTTTCATGCCCTTTGGCTCTGCTCACCTGTCCAGGCTTTTTGGTCAAAAGTCACTGAAAAATTGTCCTCCATCTCCGAATCCAGAATTCCCTTATCTCCTAATTTATATTTCCTTGGAGACACAACAGTCATTGAACTGCCAACTCAACAATCTAAAACTATACTTGTAGCACTGACTATCACAAAAAAACTTTATTGCGGAATTGGAAAGATAAACAATCAATCAGTATCAACCACTGGTGAAACTTCCTTTTTGAATATATATCAATGGAAAAAATATCAGCTTCATTAAGAAAACAATTACCACAATTTAATGAAACATAGTCTTTATTTATTTGCTCATTAAACTTGAATTGGAATTTGGAGGTCTGATTTTTGCCTGTGAGGGAATGCCACTATGCACCTGTTACAGTACCATATTAATATGAGATTATGACTTGTTTCTTTTGTTTTTGATCCACTAATTCTTCTCTCTTGTGCTGCATATTCAGGTTGCAGCTCATTATGGTATTCTTGTTATCAGAGAATGATGCCATGTGTTTTTCTTGATTATGTCAGCATTAATGTAGGTGACAGCTTGTATCTTTTAAAGCAGGTGGCCCCTCGGGTATGATGGTGCTGTGCGGCTCAATGCAGACCGGGATGGTTTGGTTGTCCTGGTGGCAGGGTCCTGGGTTTGCTTGGGGATCTGGGGTCAGGGGTGGGGCTTGATGGTATGGGGTATTGTTTTCTGGTGCTACCTGGACATCCTGTGGGCCTCCAGAGGGATGGGTGGGGTGCTAGCCTGGCTTCCCTTCTAGCTTCCTCGATTGCAGTGGGTGGGGGTACCGGGACTGCTCGTTCCCTCCCCATCTCGTGGTTGCCCTGGCGCCTTCCTTGTATCTGGTGGTACCATACCTCTCCCTTCCACCGGCTGTGTGGGGTTCAGCCTCACATGTCACACCCTTTTAATGCACTTCACTAGCTTAGTACTTGCATGCACATTATATTGGGCTTTCAGTAGCACATTATAGGGCTCATATAGTTTCGGGGTCAGATGTTGGTGTTGGGTTTGCAGGGCAGACTGCTTTTAATGCAACACTTTATTCTTGCTTACTTAGGGGGTAAGCATGCCTTAAAATTATCTGCTTTAAATAAAATGTTATAGGCTGATCAAAAATGGCAGGTGAAGGTCAGACACACACACCACATTCACTCATGCATTATATTGTATCTGTCTTGCAAGTTTGGCACCCCTGATAATTTTCATGATTTTCCTTTCTAAATCATTGGTTGTCTGAATCAGAAATTTCAGTTAAATATATCATATAGCAAACAAACACACTGATATTTGAAAAGTGAAATGAAGTTTCTAGTATTTACAGAAAGTGTGCAATAATTATTTAAACAAAATTAGACAGGTGCATACATTTGGGCACCCTTGTCATTTTATTGATTTGAATACATTTAGCACTAATTACTGGAACACAGAATTAGTTTGGTAACCTCAATGACCCATGACCTCATTACACAGGTTAATCAAATCATGAGGTGGCCATTTGCAAATGTTTCCCCTCTTTGCATCTCTTCTAATAAGTGGCAACATGGGAGCCTCTAAACAACTCTCAAATGACCTGAAAACAAAGATTGTTCAACATCATGGTTTAGGGGAAGGATACAAAAAGCTATCTCAGAGAGAGATTTCAGCTGTCAGTTTCCACTGTGAGGAATATCATGAGGAAATGGAAGACCACAGGCACAGGACTAGTTAAGGCCTGAAGTGGCAGGCCAAGAAAAATCTCAGATAGGCTGAACTAAAGGATGGTGAGAACCGTCATAGTCAACCCACAGACCTGCTCCAAAGACCTACAACATGATATTGCTGCAGATAGTGTCCCTGTGCATCATTCAGCATCTCTTTGTGCACTTTGCACAAAGAGATGCTGTATGATGCTGTAATGCAGAGGAAGCCTTTTCTGCATACACAACACAAACAGAGTTGCTTGACGCATGCAAAAGCACATTTGGACAAGTCAGCTTCATTTTGGAATAAGGTGCTGTGGACTGATGAAACTAAAATTGAGTTATGTGGACATAACAAAGGGCGGTATGCATGGCTGAAAAAGACACAGCATTCCAAGAAAAATGCTTGCTACCTACAGTAAAATTTGGAGGTGGTTCCATCATGCCGTGGGGCTGTGAGGCCAGTGCAGGTACTGGGAATCTTGTTAAAGTTTACATGGATTCCACTTAATATCAGTAGATTCTTGAGAACAGTGTTCATGAATCAGTGACAAAGTTGAAGTTGCACCGGGGCTGGATCTTCCAACAAGACAATGACCCTAAACACTGCTCAAAATCTACTAAGGCATTCATGCAGAGGAAGAAGTACAATGTTCTGGAATGGCCATCTCAGTCCCCAAACCTGAATATTATTGAAAATCTGTGGCGTGATTTTAAGCGGGCTGTCCATGCTCGGAAAGCAACAAACCTGAGATGTTTTGTAAAGAAGAATGGTCCAAAATACCTTCACCCAGAATCCAGACTCTCATTGGAAGCAATAGGAAGCATTTAGAGGCTGTTATTTCTGCAAAAGGAGGCTCTACTAAATATTGATGTATTTTTCTGTTGGGGTACCCAAATTCATGAACCTGCCTAATTTTGTTTAAAGAATTATTGCACGTTTTCTGTAAATCCTATAAACTTCATTTCACTTCTCAAATATCACTGTTTGTCTGTGTATGATATGTTTAACTGAAATTGCTGATCCAAACAACCAATGATTTATAAAGGAAAATCATGGCATTTAGGGGCTGTTATTTCTGCAAAAGGACGATCTACTAAATATTGATGTACAACCAATGAACATCCCAACTTCCAATGAAGTTGAGACGTGTGAGATGTAAATAAAAATAATTATCCTGTTCACCTGTGGAGTGTTCCAAACAGGTGTTCTTTGAGCATTCATCAACTTTCCCAGTCTTTTGTTGCCCCGTCCAGCATAAAGTTCCAAAGCCAGCATCTGTGATGGTATGGGGGTGTGTTAGTGCCCATGGCATGGGCAACTTACACATCTGTGATGGCACCATCAATGCTGAAAGGTACATACAGGTTTTGGAGCAACACATGCTGCCATCCAAGTAACGTCTTTTTCAGGGATGTCCCTGCTTATTTCAGCAAGACAATGCCAAGCCACATTCTGCACGTGTTACAACAGCGTGGCTTCGTAGTAAGAGTGTGGGTACAAGACTGGCCTGCCTGCAGTCCAGACCTGTCGCCCATTGAAAATGTGTGGAGCATTACGAAGTGCAAAATACAACTATGGAGACCCCAATTCCAATGAAGTTGGAATTGGGGTTGTATTTTTTCTATTGGGATAATTATTGCACACTTTCTGTAAATCCTAAATCTATTATCTGCTATGATTTATAGAGGAAAATCATGGAAATCATCAGGGATGCCCAAACTACTTACATACATTTGTGTGTGTGTGTGTGTGTGTGTGTGTGTGTGTGTGTGTGTGTGTGTGTGTGTGTGTGTGTGTGTGTGTGTGTGTGTGTGTGTGTGTGTGTGTGTGTGTGTGTGTGTGTGTATATATATACACTCAACAAAAATATAAACGCAACACTTTTGGTTTTGCTCCCATTTTGTATGAGATGAACTCAAAGATCTAAATCTTTTTCCACATACACAATATCACCATTTCTCTCAAATATTGTTCACAAACCAGTCTAAATCTGTGATAGTGAGCACTTCTCCTTTGCTGAGATAATCCATCCCACCTCACAGGTGTGCCATACCAAGATGCTGATTAGACACCATGATTAGTGCACAGGTGTGCCTTAGACTGCCCACAATAAAAGGCCACTCTGAAAGGTGCAGTTTTATCACACAGCACAATGCCACAGATGTCACAAGATTTGAGGGAGCGTGCAGTTGGCATGCTGACAGCAGGAATGTCAACCAGAGCTGTTACTCGTGTATTGAATGTTCATGTCTCTACCATAAGCCGTCTCCAAAGTCGTTTCAGAGAATTTGGCAGTACATCCAACCAGCCTCACAACCGCAGACCACGTGTAACCACACCAGCCCAGGACCTCCACATCCAGCATGTTCACCTCCAAGATTGTCTGAGACCAGCCACTCGGACAGCTGCTGAAACAATCAGTTTGCATAACCAAAGAATTTCTGCACAAACTGTCAGAAACCGTCTCAGGGAAGCTCATCTGCATGCTTGTCGTCCTCATCGGGGTCTCGACCTGACTCCAGTTCGTCGTCGTAACCGACTTGAGTGGGCAAATGCTCACATTCACTGGCGTTTGGCACGTTGGAGAGGTGTTCTCTTCACGGATGATGCGAAGGAGATGTGTTGCACTGCATGAGGCAAATGGTGGTCACACCAGATACTGACTGGTATCCCACCCCAATAAAACAAAACTGCACCTTTCAGAGTGGCCTTTTATTGTGGGCAGTCTAAGGCACACCTGTGCACTAATCATGGTGTCTAATCAGCATCTTGGTATGGCACACCTGTGAGGTGGGATGGATTATCTCAGCAAAGGAGAAGTGCTCACTATCACAGATTTCGACTGGTTTGTGAACAATATTTGAGGGAAATGGTGATATTGTGTATGTGGAAAAAAGTTTTAGATCTTTGAGTTCATCTCATACAAAATGGGAGCAAAACCAAAAGTGTTGCGTTTATATATATATATATATATATATATATATATATATATATATATATATATATATATATATATATATATATATATATATATATATATATATATATATTAAAAGTGGCACCATTCCTGATGATGATAATTTTGTCTTGAAAACAAAATAGAAATTTTAAAAAGTCTTCAGTTTGACAGAACCCTTGTCTTAGAGTTCATGAGCCTTTACTGGTGTGTTTGAGAGGATCTGCTGCCACAAACAGATGCTACAGCTGAGAGAGCAGACATACAATCTGACCTTCTCTGGCCTCTGAGATTAGCTGTGAGTCAAAGATGGTCTAGAAAAGAGATCCATTTTCCAGTTGAGTATTTGTAGTTTCAGGAAGTGGTCAAATGAAGTCTCTGTGATGTTCCCCCACTGATCTATTAATGGGAACATGGCAAAACATCCACTTTGACATGCTGGTGCATCCATGGACCTGAGGGGGTTAAAGGAGGTGTCATTCTGGTTGGTTGATGTCATATTCTGAGTACAAAACACTCATTAATAATGCACATGTTAAACCCAGCCCTGTTGGCCACACTGTCCAGCTTTGCAGTGGAACACCCACCACTTATGTAGCAAAGTGGACTGTAACATGGGCCAAATGGGCTCTGTGGAAGTCTGTTTATTGTCTGCCAGTACAGTCATATATATTCCAGCATTGTGGATTGTGGGTGGATGTAACTGTCTGGTCGTGGCTGAGTGTTTTGCATGCATGTGAGTGACTCTGTCATTTCGGTCATGGCAAAAACAATACTTCTGGCTTCTGATTTTAAGTGACTGGACACAGAAAGATTTTAGATCATACATTTCCGGGAGAGGAGTGTCTCAGTCCATCAGTTAAGTTGTGATGACTCATGCTGTTACACCATGCCTCCACATTTATCCCTCTGTTGCACACCAGTTACATCGCTTTCTGTCTTTCCCTTCCTCTGCCTCTCTGTTTTTGTCACACACACACACACACACACACACACACACACACACACACACACACACACCACACACACACACACACACACCGACCCCCCCCCCCCCTTTTATTCTGCAAAGCAAAAGCTGGAACACAGTATTCTTTGCTCCCACCAATCCCTGCCCTCATTTTCAACATATCTCCTGTCTAATTCACTCAGTTACGTAATGGACAATTATACAACCAATTCGCCGTGCCCCTCAAAGACACGGCTCACAAGGGCACTCCGAGCACAGCGGCAAGCAGGCGACTGGTGATACGAGAGAGGAGGAAATGTGTAAGCAATTTTCATAACGAGATGGAATACAGTTAAGACGCATCACGAGTTAATGATAGGAAATGAAGAACAGGGGAGGGAAGGAGCTGGTGTGAAATTGTCAATTAGGTGACTGGAGGGAATTCAATAAGCCAGAGGCAGAATCAGACCACACAGAGGCCTGAGTCGCCCTCTGTGCTC